>NW_026057586.1:20280361-20498754 GCF_023721935.1 Panthera uncia | reverse complement strand
TGCTTCAACTGAACCCACAACCTCAACAGCCATCACTAACACTTCAAATGAGCCTACAACCTTGACAGCCACCGCCATCACTTCCACAGAACCTACAACCACAAAAGCCAGTCACCAGTAAAACGAAACCCACAAATGCAACAGCCCCACCATCACCTCACCTGAACGTACAATCACGAAAGCTACAACCACCACTTCAAGTGAACCCACAGCTGGCCCCACTTGAACAGAATCTGTAACTGTTTCAACTTCAAAAACAACAAATGCTATCATAACTTAATCTTAGCGAACAACCAACACAGTTACCACTTCCACCATCTCTTCAACTGAACCCACAAATCCTGTCAGCTGACTCTACAACCACTCCCACTCCCACTTTACCTGCAACTACTGTGACTTCCACTTAGTTCACAATGACAATGGTCATCACTTTCCTTCAACAGTCTTTAATCTCCACCTTATCATCTGAACCTGGAACTATAAATGCCACTATTCTTACTTTAATCTAATAGAACTACCATCATTTGTCAACATGTTCTCTTCTACGACAACTTATGCTTTAGTCGTTATCACTACAAATTATCCTACAACCATTCTCCTCCACTGGCTCTTCCCCCAACTGTAGCCATTTCTTCTATAATACCTGAGTCTGTATCTAGTGCCGTTACTATATTATACTTACAGCACCCACCATGGTGCCACTTGAAGAACGAGAATTTAGACAATTAACAGTGGAATAATTACCTGAATTTTCACTAAAGCAATACTTAGGACTTCTAAAACTATCAATATTGATTTTATTTTTAAAGAGCTGAACATTTATGCCATGCAGATCAGCTTTTGTTTGTGTGTTTCAAAAGAATATAATTTCATATAGAAAAGGTAACCCAATTTGTTTATTTAGGAAACCTTCAAGAAATTTTATATGAAACCTTAGAGTAAAATTAGTCATTTAGATTTTGATATGTATGTATTTCTGTTCAGAACATAGCAGTTTTCTGTACACAAATTACATGCATAATAAACACATTTTATATGTGGGCACTTAAACGTATGTGGAGAAAATTTTAGAATTTATAATAATTTTTTCTTTATGGTGAAATTTATGTTTCTCCAGTTTCTTTTTTACTGTAAATACCTTTTAAGCAACCATATTCAATTTGAATTAATGTTATTGAAAGGGCATTTGGGTCTCTATTTTTTAAAATTAATTTTTTTTTGCAAAAATCTTGTAAGTCAATCAATTAAAGACATCTTTTAAGTCCCAACTATGTGCTAAAGTATGGAAGATACAGAAGAAGAAAGTAGCAATGAAGATTAGGTAGTAAATTCATTAATTTACACTCTGTTAATATTGAGGTTTAAATTATAATTGCTGATACCCCAGACTTACTAAATCGGGATCTTTAGATTGCAACTAGTAATCTGTTACTTTAAGAGGTGTTTATAATGTCCAGGCAGGTTTGAGAATCACTGGTTCAAAGGTCATAGTCTAAGAATGACATTAGTTACTGTAATATAAATTATAATTTAAAATATTAAAAATCAGAATGATGTTCCAGGCATGCAAAAAAAAAAAAAAAGAATTATAGACTTAATTGTGTACAAAAACCTTACTTAATCAATTATATACATGATCAAGAGGGGAATGTTTTATTTACTAAATGGTAAAAAAATATTTTCAAGAGAAACTTTTACATTAAACTTCTGGACAAGCTAACTTATTTCAAATCTCTTAAAGTTGGACCAAAGTGGATACTCATTATTAATTTTTACTAGCTGTTATTTTAACTATATGTGCTTAGAAGTAATGACATTTTAGTAAATACATTAATTTAGATTTTTAATAATGCACATTGGCCTTTCTGTCCCGCCTTGCTGTTTTGATTAAGAATATTTTATGGGATATTTAAAACATACTGATGAGACCATTCCGTTTCTCCTTTGGACTTAGCGTTTTGTAATTGTTTTACAGCTTTGCTAGTCATCAGAATGATAAATGAACCAAGTTTACCCGTACTTGTAAATAAATACATGTACAGCCTGTTTTACAAAGGATGATAACATTTTCTCTGCCTGCAACACAATTGGTCCTTAAGAAATACATATGGAAGAACTAAATGAATGGTAGCTGACTTGTCCTATACAATAACCATGAAAATAAACCCTCTGTATCACTTATTATTCCATCTCTCTAGCACATTAGTAGACCCCAATAAATATTTATTTAAATTTCAAGTAATTATATTTGAAAGATAACTTTTAAGGTAAGGTTCTTCAAGAATAGCATATTTAGCTCTTAAATGTTAGTACTAATACAACATTTTAGCCCACTTTTGTTCAGATTAACTCATCCCAATTCTTTTAATCTTTTTTTCCCCATAAGACTTACTTTCTACTTTTTTTTTTTTTTTAATTTTTTTTTTCAACGTTTTTATTTATTTTTGGGACAGAGAGAGACAGAGCATGAACGGGGGAGGGGCAGAGAGAGAGGGAGACACAGAATCGGAAACAGGCTCCAGGCTCCGAGCCATCAGCCCAGAGCCCGACGCGGGGCTCGAACTCACGGACCGCGAGATCGTGACCTGGCCGAAGTCGGACGCTTAACCGACTGCGCCACCCAGGCGCCCCATACTTTCTACTTTTTAATACTATACCTGATTATTTTCTGAATGCTCAGAGTTTCCATATATTTGGAATTTATAAATTCTCATAGTACCACTGGCCTCAGGTGTCTGTTGGAAGACGAGCCGTGTGGGTGGTGGGAAGCAGGGGGAACAACAGTGATTATTAATGAACTACTACTATATACCAGACAAAGATTATAAAGGATTTTATTACATTTGGCTCATAATTTATGTTTCCCATAATGTGATTTTTGCCATACGGTCAGTTTGTAATCCACCATATGTCCCAGTACCTCTCCTATTCTGAAAAATATCCACAACTAAAGAACATTCCACGTTCAACACTTCTATTTGTCTTTCTTCTCGGCATTAATATTTTTAAGGAACGTTATTTGGAAGTTTCCTCTCTGTTTAAACTATTTGGAAGTGGGTCATCTTGATTTTTCATCTTACCATTCCTAAAGTCATCTAAAGGGAAGGGTGCAACAGGGGACACACAGGGAGCTCTTGTCTTATGCAAATAGGAGGAACATCACTCTTACTCAGCTATGTCACCGATCATTTACAAGAATTGAATCGTGCTTACCAGCCTTTATGCAGGTAGATCAACGGTGTAGATCAAATGACAAAATATTCACTACTCAATCTGTGTGACACATCTCTCTGGGAAGAATGAGATGTGACCTCAAGTTCTATTTGGTGAGGGTAGAAAACATGCCGATCACCTTATGTAATAGGAGAAGTAGGCAATAAATGTGCAAATGCATAAACAAGATAATTTCTAGTAGTTAATAAATGCCACAGGAAAGTGATGGGGCAAGTGATGGGGCTGAAGGTGGGCGTACTTTATATGACATTTTTCATAACCTCCACACTAGTGACATTTTGGGTCATAGAATTCTTGTTCTGTGCAAGGTAGCATGTTTAGCAGCATCGCTGCCTTCTCCCAGCTAGATGCCAGTGTCACCTGCCCGCTGTTGGGACGATCAAAAATGTCTTCAGACATTACCAAATGTCCCCTGTGAGGAGGAGGCAAAATTATCCACTGCTTAAGAAGGAGTCGTTATGGAGATGATATTTGGGTGAGACATCTGCATACTCCTCCTCTGAGCCCCCAAACCATCTTTGTGGCAGTCCCGAGAGGGGTGTGATGGGCCACTGTTGTCCTTTGGTTTCTATGAGGCTCTCGAATTAGAGCTCTCCCTGCAGCAGAGCACAGAGGTGTGTTTGTGGGGCAGAAGTGTGGGAGCTTCCTGGCCCAATTCCCCACTGCAGAGCCGGCGGCAGCCTCCAGGTTCTCTCTGGCCTCTATTCTGATTTTCTGTTCTCATATCCTGTTTTCCTCACAATCTTCTTACTGGGCCTGGAACCTTGCCCTGTTTTTGTTTTTGCTTTGACTCCATCTCTAGTGATGGGAGTCTCCTCTATGAACCTCAGCTTGCCTGGTGATGACCCTGCTATCCTTGGGCACGTGCTTCAGGACTGGCTGCAGAGTTGACCGTTTCTGCCCGCAGTCCTGATCACTCACTCGACTCCTGCTGGGAGGCATGGCTCTTCTGGTTTGGCAGCTCTAGGCTGATAATTTGCCTGAGTCCTGTCCAGAGATGCCAGGGCTGCTTGGAGACTGGCACTTGCCTCCTCCTAGGGGCCTGTGCTCTCATTCACAGCTCTCGGCAGTAATTTCGCTAGGAGGCAGGTCCAGTTCCTGGCCTAAGAGCCCTTCTGGAATGTTCTTCTCCCACTCTTTACCTACTGAAACTTGAGACACCTATCTTGCTCTCTACATTTCTTATTTCCTTGTCGCTGACTTCCAGATCTCGACATACGCTTCTTTGAAACTTTGTAGTACATTTTTGTACATTTTCCCTTCCTGACAATATTACAAGAAATTTGAAACTTTTTTGTGGGTGTGTCACAGACAATACCTCCTTTGACTTTAGCTAACTGCCAGGGAGCGTTTCTAAATACAACCACTTCCAGACAAGTAAAGTACTGCTTCCCAGATAAATGGTACCTACATATCGAATATGAAAAAACTAGCCAAACCCTCTCTACCTGATTTCATTTCAAGACCGCACCTGGTGGACTCTGATCTTTATTTTTAGCTTCAATTCTCCTAGATGCTTCTGTATCTCTTTTTTCTATAGTTGCTTTGGCATAGTTTTCTGGTTTTCTCTTTTGGGTTAATATTTCTGGCAACAGTCTTTGATTTTCTTGGAGTATCCCTCTTTTATTTTCTCTTGAGATTTGCAATGATTTCTTCCCCACTTAATCTTGGACCACAAATTGAAACTCCTTTCCATTTATTAATTTAAGATGACTTCTCAGCCATTGGACCGAGAAGAGATAGAATGCCATTAGAATTTGACAATCCAGGATTCTGTTTTGATCAGCATTTCTGTTCCCTCTCTAGCGTAAAATGCGAGGCCACTTGCAGTGGGACTAAAGATATAACACCATTTATTTGGGATTGTCATTGCTTGAGTCATAGCAATTTCATCTATATCAGGATAAAAGGTTGCTCAGCAGCTACTATGACTTTCTTTCTCAAAGCCAATATTAAAGGTCTACTTCAGAAAGTTGATGTTGAAAATAGTTTCAAGTAGAGATAAGAACAGTCACTTCCTGGGCCACTGCCAGGGCTGGTTGAAATTCAGATGTTCTGAAACAGCTCAGTGCAGCCAAGAAATCCTTTTCAAAATGCTCAGATTTCATCCCAGTGAAAAATGTAACAACTATTAACATAATTTTAAGATAGTATTTTCATCAATTTAGCATTGTGCTAGGATTAAGTCACTTTAAGAGGACCGAGGAAGGCCCTTCTCACTCTAATTTTAATTTTGAGGAAACTAGGTTTTTAAATAATTCACCTGTTTGAGCAATAAATAGGAGCACAGGGCTTCAGCTCTGAGCTTCTGGCCCTTAGAGCTCCATATGCCTTTTAGAAAGTTTCGTCTTTTCCTGCCCTCATTTTCTTGGAGATACCCAAGAAATTCCTGCAAGGAATCAGATTTGTCCTTCTATAGTTGTGCTCCCTTGAAATCGAGGGAAAATCATAATCTTGTTAGTATGCAGAGTATGTTAGTATGTTAGTATGGTTTCCCCTGAAAAGAACCATATATAAGCTTAGAGATAATTATGCTCTCAGAAAAACCACTGATGTCTCTTCAATTACATGTACAAACAATGTTAACAAATAATATGAAAAAGCAGAATAACAATTCAGAAATAAAAAATCTTCAACATGACTAATTTAAAAATAAAAAAATGAATACCTTTTTTTTAAAAAATGGCTTTGGGAATCAAATACATAGTGTTGTGCATGAAGTGACATAGGTAATCTTATACTGAGTTGATGGCACTATTAATCAGTCTAAATGTATTGAAGGAAAAAACCTGACAGCATGTATTAAAACTTTAAAATGTTATAGCCTTTGTCAGAGTAAGTCTAATTATCGGAATCTATGCTAAGGAAATAACCTGAAATGTAGAAAACTACTTTATGGTACAGCTAATTTTTGTAGTTTACTTACAAATGCAAAATATTGGAAAACAAAAATCCAAAAGCAGGGGGATAATATGATGAAATGCAGTATAGTCAGGATATTTCCAAGCATCTTGAAAACGTAGTAAAGAAGCAGATTATAAAATACACGGTGCAATTTCAAGATCAAAAAAGACAGGAATACACTAAAAGATGGTGCTCTCAAATAGCGAGGTGTCAGACAACTTGGGGGGGGGGTTGATTATACCTTTCTGTATTTTCCAAATCTTCTATTAAATTTTTATTAGGAAAACATTTTGGGGGAAAATGTCATTTAAGAAAATTGGATTATATTTTCAGCAAATACA
This sequence comes from Panthera uncia, assembly GCF_023721935.1. Lineage (NCBI taxonomy): Eukaryota > Metazoa > Chordata > Mammalia > Carnivora > Felidae > Panthera > Panthera uncia. Next base: position 20,492,275 of record NW_026057586.1, on the reverse strand, counting down.
GATCGCCTATCCACACACATTCTTTTCTTTTGAGAATAGTTTTGTGAATTTTGTAAATGACACCACCTGGAGCACTTTGGCCAAAGTCCTATACCCGGGGCAGCGACAAGGAGAGACAGACTTGAGTGGAGTGGTTTTGGCTGCTCTTGCTGTCATGTGGGGAAGCAGATCTGGGAGCTGCTGGCAGAGGAGCAGGGTATGTGAAGGATACAGAGCCGTCACTATATTCCTGCTTCATTGAGAAGCTCTTTCGTGGTGCTGCCTTTTCTTTCTTTCAGGTAAAGTGGGACCTTGATTCATCACTTCCTTCTGAAATGGGGTCTGCTTCTGCACATGATTCCCAATGGCCTTGAATCTTTCCCACCCTGTCATGCCCCTCATGCATTACTAGAACCTAATACCCAATGTTGGATAAATGAACCAATTAAATGAATGAAAGGCAAAGGAGATCCCAGGACTCCCATATTGCATTAAACCGATTTTAATCAGGTACACGAGTTCGAATCTTGTGATCCCAGTCACTTCCATCAACTATTTCAATCTTGGGAAGAGTGAAAACTTGTGCTGAAACAGGTTATATGAAAGGGACATGGAAATTGCCAACTAGTCACTAAAGTGTGTAGAGGAAACATGATACATGCAACAGAGATTTAGTGAGTCCCTAATACACACCGATGGGCAATTTGAGGGTGGAAGGGCATTTAATAAGCACCTATTACAGATTAGGTGCTTTACATTTTAGAAAATTTGTATGACAATTCAACGAGCTACGTGCTAATGTCCTTATTTTACAAAGGAGAAAAATGTGATTCAGAGTTGTTAGGTAACTTGCCTAAAACACCAGTGTACTGAGATGTAGGAAGCTGCAAACAGCATCACTTTCACCCTAACGTGCAAAAAGCTGGATAATCTACAAAGTCATAACATTTTTTAACCCATCAGAGAATTGACATCACAGGGAAGTCTACTGGCCCAGAATTCAAATAAAGACAGATGCCTCCAAGGAAAGATGGGAGCCAAGAACCAGCTCACCTGTGACGGAACACAAGAACAATTTTTGTAAATCTATATATTTATTTCATGTTTATACAAGCTTCGAATCCTCAGTAAGCTGGTGACACACACTAATGGGTCCTTTCAGCTTTTAGTATAATCTAGGTCAATCACAAAAGCTATACTTTGAAAATTGCTGGAAGCCGAGCTCTCCCAGCCTGAGTGGCAGGGCCCGGGCTGTGGACGGATTGGTGACTGCAGGGCGGCCCGCCGACAGGGAAGCTTCTTGTCCTCCCGCTTTTAGGTAATATGGCCTTAAAACTACCCGGGGTATTGCCTGTTGGGGAATTGTTCTCGACAGGCCCTCTGGGAAAAGAACCATTAGGAAAGAAAATAAGGTTCCGCAAGAAATTGAGCGGCCTTACGTCTAGCCCTTGCCATCCCCTATGGAGACTCCTCTACTTACAGGAAGGATAGCCTCATGCATTTGCCAGCAAAGAGGGCCCGTAAAGGAGAGACATATGGATTTGAAAGCCCCACTCCGGCAACTAAGGAGTGTATCTCTGGGCACAGGTGACTTCAACCCCTAGGCCCACCTGGTGCCCCGGAGGCATTCCAGATGATGGCTGAACCTAGTCGGTTAAGGTACAGAATGGTTCATTCATTCCTAGGTGCATTGTCTCTCTGAGAATGTATGAGGCATGGGTTTCTAAGGCTTTTTCAGCCCCTTTCTGGCACCTCGGACCGAGGCAAACACATGGTTCTTCTGGTCCCGTGTGGTTAGGAGGTCATGTCCTGAAACTGTTCCACTTGAGGTGTTGAGAAATGGAGAGCCTTTCACGAGAACAGCAAAGCAAATGCTTTGTAGATTATAGATAAACACAGATGCATAATGGAATAATGTAAGAAATTAATCTATAATCAAAGGGTATGCGGAAAAGTTAGGGGAAAATCGCCATGTTATTTCTTAAAGGTTGTTTACACATAGGAACATTTTCAAAATTAGGTAATGTTAGAAAAACATAGATGACGTATGCTACGAGGAAACCACTAGCATATATAATGCCACGTTTACTGCAATATATCGGCCAGTTCAACACACTGCTGTTGTCTGTGTCCATTTTTATTTTAGTTTTAGTTTTTTATTTTTGTTTTTTATTCTTTAGTTTTTTATTTTAGTTTTGTTTTATTTTCACCGACGCCGTTCTTCCTTCGGGAACCCCTGGTTGCTGGAGCTGGCCTCCGGCAGAAGATCCTATTAGCTGAAATTTTAATTTCCTGTGTTGGGTTGGCCCATAGTTAAATTCATAAAGGACGTTGATTTTATCTCTTTACTGTTTCTCAAAATTGGTCATTTCTCTCCATTTCCAGTCTGAGTTCTCTCTCTTTCACTCTGTCTCTCTCTCCGTCTTAATGCCTTTCACCTTATTCTCCTTGCTTCAGCTAGAGGAAAGTTTCAAAAATAAAAACTCTATTTTTGTTACTTTCATAATTAAATAAGTCCTGTGGTCTCATATAGCCTTCAGAATAAAATCTAGCTCCCTACATGACCCCTACCTCCCTCTTTCCTTTCCAGCCTGCCCCTAATGAACTCCTCAAAGTTCTACCAGTCTCTTCATAGGCTGCTGGCTCTTCCTGAAGCACTGTTCTTTCTTCTCCTGAATTACTTCTTACCTATCTTTTAAAAGTCAGCTTAGCTGCTACACCCTACAGAATAACTTTCCTAATATCACCAATGGAGTTATGTGGTTTGGCACCTTCCCTCTAGTGCCCCAAGCAAAAGCTGTTTTCAACTATTCTACGTTGAATCTCTCTCTCTTTGCCAACAGATAGCAGAGCCCATGGCAACACCTTTCCTGAAGTGGGAATTTTTCCTTTTCTGCATGCCTGCATCACCAAGGCAGTGTTTCTCTGATCTCCTGCACTGTCCCCAGTCTTTCTTATGAGCACCCGGTGTCAATACATAGAGAAGAGCCTGTTAGTGGGTACAAACTCCCCTTCTAACTCTGGCTTCCACTCTTTCTGTATTCTTACACTAGCCCACACATTTTGTCCATTGCAATTTGATAATTTTATTTGAATTCCTACCTGCGTGTATAGTGACTACATTGCCCTCTTGTGTTCTGCCCACATGTTTTCTTGTTATTAATTAATGCCGTTTCTTTACAGCTTAAAGAAGTCCCTTTAACATTTCTTGCAAGGTTTATTTAGTAATGATGAACTCCTTTATCTTTTGCTACTCTAGAAAACTCTTTATCTCTCCTTCAATTCTGAATGATAACCTTGCAAAGTAGAGTATTTTTGGTTGGGAGTTTTCTCCTTTCAGCGGTTTGATTACACCATACCTCTCCCTTCTGGTCTGAAAGGTTCTGCTGAGAAATCTGCTGATAGCCTTATGGGTTACCTTTCCTTGGAGCAATGTGCTTTTCTCTTGTTGCTTTTAAGATTCTCTTTATATTTAACTTTTGACACTTTAATTACAATGTGTCTTGGTGTGGCTGTCTTTGGGTTCATCTTGTTTGGAACTCTCTGGGCTTCCGGGACTTGGAAGTCTATTTCTTTCCCAAATTAGGGAAGTTTTGAGTCATTACTTCTTCAACTAAGTTTTCTGCCTTTCTCCTTCTAACCCTCATAATGGGAATGTTTTTCTACTTGATGTTGTCCCATTGGTCCCTTAAATCATCTTCATTTTTTAAAATTCTTCTTTCTTTTTGCTGCTATATCTGGGTGCGTTCATTGCATTGTCTTCCAGCTCATGGATCTATTTCTCTGCTTCATCCAGTCTGCTGTTGAACTCCTTTAGTATATTTTCATTTAAGTTATGGTATTCCTCAGCTCTGTGACTTCTGTTTGATGCTTTATTATATTTTCTGTTTCTTTGTTGAAGTTCTCGCATGTTTATCTATTCTTCTCCAGAGTTTGGTGAGCACTTTTATGACCGTTAGTTTCAAGTCCTTACCAGGTCGATTACTTAGTGTATATCCTTAAGGTCTTTCTTCTGGGATTTTGTCTTGTTCTTTCATTTGGAAACTATTTTTCTGTTGCCTCCCTGTGTTTGCTTTTGGGCATTAGGCCAAATAGCTACCTCTCTCAGTCTTGAAGGAGTGGCTCTATGTAGGTAATTGATATGCCCCGATTCGAGAGACCCCCCGAAAACAAACCACCAGAGTCCAGAGTCAAAGCCAAGCGGCAAGGGTAGTTTATTGCAGGTTGGAACCCAGTCCTCCGTGCACTCGTTGCTGGTGACGCTAAGAGGCCCGGAGCAAGGATCTTACAGCTTCTTTTATAGACAAGCACAAACAAGTTAGGGATTTTTTTGAGGTTACAGAGCTGTTATAGGTTGACATTTAAATTTGAACGCTCAGCAGAACTTGATTGGTTCCCGCCTTTATTTCAAACCACTCAGCAGAACTTGATTGGTTCCCGCCTTTATGTCAGACTACTACCGGGCGGGCCCTGGCTGGTTTCGGGAACGGCAGGGGACGGGAAAGATCTTTTCTTTGCAGTTGTGAGTACACCTGGTAATTTTTCTCTTAGCCTCTCATGATGAGCTGTCTCATTTGACCACACCCTAGCTCTTAGTTGTCTCTCAAACCCTTGTGATTGTCTAAACCTCCTGATTTATTCTTGATAGGTCCTGTCCAGGTGATTGATTATTCTTTAGTAATGAACCTATTTTTTTTTTCTTTTTCAACTAAGTCACCTCTGGTGAAAAGTATTATGGAACAAACTGCTGAGCAAGATGAATGTAAAATACCAAATAGTCAAATTAAAACATAACTCTTCATTTGTTTGATTATTATAAATATGAACTAGAAAGTGAAATCATCAGGGAATAAGGCCATGATAATAGATTCTTTATTAGCTGACCAGGCAGGGTTTAGTGGAAAATGTAGGTCTTGAGCAGGATTTTAAATTCAAAGAAAAACTTGGATTTTCCAAACAGAAAAAGAGATAGACAGTAATACAACTTGCTTAGGAGAATTTATTTATACAATATACATGGTCCAACTTTCCAAGCCAGCCTATTCTTAACCAGGAAGAGGATTCTCTTGCTCTATCTACTTCATTTTAGGTAAGTTGCTTCTCAACTCATTCGGGTCATTGTTTTTCCAGCGTGGTTACTTGTCTATAACTTTTCCAGAAATGAGAACTTCTGACTCTGTAAACATTTAAAAAAAACCCAAAGAACAGAAACTGTGAACGGTGAATTGGGTTGTCAGCACACCTCAATTTTTTAACATCTCTACAAATATGTTCAACAAGAAAATGGGGCTAAATAATTTCTTCGGTCCCTTAAATTTTATGTTCAAATTAAAGAAAAAGAAAACAGTTGAGTAATTACACAAATTAAGACAATAGGCTGGAGGCATTTTTTTTTTTTTCTTTTTGAGGCATGGTTTTAAGTAGGAGATTGATAGGTAATCTAGAAGTTTGCTTTTATTTTTTTCAATAGGTGATAGTTGACTCCTTTACACAATGTTTTAGAGTTAAGAAAAAGTCTAGAACGTAAAGTGGTTTGGGTGGTTTCCACTAGACTTTCTGAAAAATTATACAAAGGAATTTAGAATTTTGTCAAAACAAATAGTCTATTTCTTTTAGGAATTTTTAATATATTTATATTAATACACTACTATTAATACTATTAACATATGGGTATGTTGATGGAAGAAATTTTATACTGGATTTCATAGTAATTTTCTTGCTAGGAAGGCTCATAAAATATTTATGTATTTTTGGTTATATGGTAGCATGGTTAATATGGTTTTATAGAATATAAATGATCCAAATATTATATCCCCAAAGGTGTAGCACACATATGACATCATAATTATTGAATTAAATCCACCTCTTTATAAATGTATCATAGTTAACTTAGTGTTAATTAAGTCCAATATTTCCTGAAATCTGCACCTATAAAAGATGCTGAACAAAGTGACAGATATTTCTAGGGCTGAGAATGTGAAATTAGAACCAACGGAAGCAATGGAATGCAAACAAAATACAAGACACACAGACGTTGAACTACATCAAACCCAAAAAGTGAATAATGGAAATAATATTTCTAAGTCTTCTCTTTAACTTATACTTGAGCTTTCTACCTGTTGTGAAACATTTAGTTCTCCATTGGTAAGTCGACATGTCTTACAACAGTTTTTATTTCACTTACATTAGACAGACATAATTTCATAAGGAAAGAAATTTCTAATATATGAATGTCTTGTGTAAATGGTAATCTTCTAGATATACGGTTGACTTTTATATCGCAACCATTTGAACAGCCAATATAAATTGGTCTTATAAATTTTAAATATAAATTGAAATATAAATTGCTTTTATATTTCAACCATTTGAAAGACCAATTTCTGCACAGATTCAATGTCACATTTCCACATTATTAACTATGCAGGCCTACCAGGGTAAAAGCTATAATACATGATTTCAGAGAACAATTTTAGGACTTCGCTGAATTCTTAAACCATGGTCTCAAGTTGGACATGGTTTTTGCAGCCTAAACAGAAAGCTTATAAGAAACTACTGGCTAATTACGATTTTATTACAAACAATGCCGCATGCAATATATACTCTGAAAGACCACTGCTTTTTCTAGATTTTCCACTGGGAGTAGCAGAGTAGGTTTGTACTTGCAATTCCCACATAAGCCACTTAGCAAAGATTCTGGAGTTGGGGGTGGAGGAAATCTTGTTCTCCAACAGTTGAAGTAAGATGATATGAGGAAGAAAGCATTGTCCACCACAATGCTTTTTCAGTGGATGTGCTAACTCCCCCCCCCCCTTTTTCTATATCCTTTTCTACAGCCTGTTTATGAGAACCAAACTTCCAACAAGGCAGGGAGAATCTGCAAAACAGGCAGGCTGAGAGAGTGAGGGTTTTTTGTTTGTTTGTTTGTTTGTTTTCTGCTTGTTTGTCTATTTTTTAATAAAATACTTCTAATTTGTTTTTCAGAGTTTCCACCCCGGGCAAAGTGAATAATCTCTAAAGATTGGGAATAAAACCAAAGGGCAGGTCAGCAGTTTTGTTTCTTGAGCATGTTGGGACTCTAAGCTAACTGTGCTTGTAGTTCTAAACTTGAGCTGCACAAATGTTTAATCCCCAGCACTTAGTGCCAAGTTTATCGTACATGGTTGAGAAATGTTTCCTGAATGTGTTGAATTGACCTTGACTCACTCTGTCAACATCTCACCATTTGAAATCATGAGACATCAGGATTGGCTTGTACTGCACTAAAACTGCTTTAACCACAGTGCCCCTTGGAACATTGAGATCTGTGAATTCCACCTCACCTATGACCCAAATGGAAGTAAATCTTTCTCATCACCAGTTCTTGAGCTAACTCCCAACCACATCTTGCTTTCTACTTCCTTTCTACTACTCACCCTTCAATTCTGTCCCCTTTTCCTAATCTTTCCCATTGTGTCCCATGGAAGCCCTGTTACAAAGTAGAAGATTCACCTACCTTTCCAGTCTCTTCAAACAATGATTCCAGTATCTTTTTGCCTTTTTCATAGGATAATGCTTTCTTTTGTCTTTTCTAGTGACCATTTCTTGGTATCATTTATAGCATGTTTTGGGAAGACTGGGGGTGGCAGTGAGGGATGAAGGGAAGGTGAACATTCTAGTTCCCCATCATTGCTGGAAAACCATCACTTATCTCTGCACACTGAAATGCACATTATTTGAGGCTCTTGCCATCAGCTATTCGACCTTTTCCCCCTCCCTGTTATAGTTCTAACAGCTCCTGGGAATGCTCATTTGGCACCTGCTCAGTCCTTTTCTCTACTCAATTCCTGCCACATCATAATTCTCTTACTACTTTAATACCCGTGACCATTCGGCCTCCAATAATGAATAGCCTCACCCTAGACTCTGTCATCTGCAGGAATATTTCTGCCACTGAAAGTTTAATCTTTAGTTTTGTACTCTGACCACAAACACCTCATTTTCTGGATATCCCATTTCCTCACTTCCATTACGCCTGTTTTTGGTTCTCCTTGGGACCACTAATGCCCCCATTTCCCTCAATAAATGACCCTCCTTAAAGCATCATTACTTCCTTGCCTATCGATTCTAGACCAGCACCCTCACTTTTAGGCATAACTGGATCCTCTCCTTTTCTTCCATCATTTTCTGAGAAAGCCACCATTCAGGTCAATTTGTCTTCTGTACTCCTCCTCCTGGTGAGTGTTCTTGGAGAAGAGCATATAAACATGCACATTAAAGTTAATTCAAGTTCCTAATTCCCAGTGCCAGTCAGATCCACCCAGTGCATGTTGAGGTGTTTTGGGGACACGCAAAAAAAAAAGGCATTTACAGAGGCCAGATGTACAAACTCCAGATAAAGGTCTGGACAGGAGGTAATGACTTTGGAATTATATTCACTGTTAGATTTACTCATTCATTGCTTTCCTCTCCTCAGTGAACAATGCCATCTCCACTAGGTCACAAGCCAGAAAACTGGAAGTCACCTTTCATTTTCTTCTCTCTTTCAACCCTGACCCCAACTAGTTAATAACTTGATTCCATTCTACCTGTGAACTGTTTCTTGGATCAATTCTATCTTTGTTTAACTCTACCAGGGAGGTTGTATTTCACTTGCCACCTGTGTTACTGTTACAGCTCCTGACTGGCTTTCCAGCTCTCCACTCACACATACTCTCACCTGTTTATGGCTTCCAGAGAATTGTTTTTTAGATAAAAGAATACATTTTTTGGGGCGCCTGGGTGGCGCAGTCGGTTAAGCGTCCGACTTCAGCCAGGTCACGATCTCGCGGTCCGTGAGTTCGAGCCCCGCGTCGGGCTCTGGGCTGATGGCTCGGAGCCTGGAGCCTGTTTCCGATTCTGTGTCTCCCTCTCTCTCTGCCCCTCCCCCGTTCATGCTTTGTCTCTCTCTGTCCCAAAAATAAATAAAAAACATTGAAAAAAAAATTAAAAAAAAAAAAAAGAATACATTTGAACTTTTCTCAACCCAAATGGAAAAATCTACATTAGTTTTTTTTCTTTTTCCTTGCCATAGCCTACAAGGCCCATCACGGTCTCAAACCTACATGTATCTCCATCCTTACCTCTTTCCCATTTCCCCTCCCATGTACCCTGCTGCTCAGTCCCACTGGCCTTCAGCAGTTGCCCAGATGTCACTCACAGGTCTTCTCCTGCCTCTCCTTCACAACCCATATACTCTCTCTTGCCTGGAAGGCCTCCTTTTCTACTCAATAGCTCCTGGGTGCCTGGCGTTTATGTTCAACCCAATAGAATGTCAGGCCATACAATTATGCCAACATCAGCCCAGTGTTTCTATTTGCTGAAAGTCTGTTGACAACCAAAATTAGAACAACTTTCCTAGTATTTATTTGGTGTATTGGCTTTTTATTTTTTTATTTTTTTATATTTATGTTTATTTATTTATTTTATTTTATTATTATTTTTTTTATTTTAAAAAAAAATTTTTTTTCAACGTTTTTTATTTATTTTTGGGACAGAGAGAGACAGAGCATGAACGGGGGAGGGGCAGAGAGAGAGGGAGACACAGAATCGGAAACAGGCTCCAGGCTCCGAGCCATCAGCCCGGAGCCTGACGCGGGGCTCGAACTCACGGACCGCGAGATCGTGACCTGGCTGAAGTCGGACGCTTAACCGACTGCGCCACCCAGGCGCCACTATTTATGTTTATTTTTGAGAGAGAGAGACAGACAGAGTGCAAGTGGGGGAGGGGCAGAGAGAGAGGGAGACACAGAATCCCAAGCAGGCTCCAGGCTCTGAGCTGCCAGCACAGAGCCTGATGCGGGACTTGAACTCATGGACTGCGAGATCATGACCTGAGCCGCCGAAGTTGGACGCCCAACTGACTGAGCCACCGAGGCATCCTGTGGTGTATTGGCTTTAAAAGAAAACCTTTTTTTTTTTTTTTTTTTTTTTTAAAGCAGTAACAGTACTCCATTATCAAGAAACTTGATAGTACTATTATGCTTTGGAAGAAAAATTCCATTCAGTCCAATAACCTTTTTATATCCAAGGCTCACAAAGGAGATCCCATCTCTGCCTGTCCCCCAGGCTCTGGAATATCATGCTGCTTCTGTCTTCATTTCCTCCTTCTTCTCATTTTAGGCCTCAGAGAGGCTTCTCCCAGAGCTCCAGCCAGACCTTGCAAATGTCATCCTGAAAGTTCCAGAGAAGCGTTCCAGGGTGGAGTGAGGAATGAGGAAGAGTCCTGTTAGGGTAGACTCCTCCTCTTCTCACCCCCATGCTACTTGTTTCTCCTACTAAACAAGGCCCAAGACACAGAGAACAGGAGAGAAATGTGGGGCAGTTGACTGACTCCTTTGTAAAATCCATGGTACAGACTTTAACTCTCAGTCCTGTGCAGACACCCTTACAGATGACTTCTCAATTTGATTCTCCTTTCCACGTGCTGCCAGCATGACTTTTTCCCATTTTGCATTGTAAACTCTGAGGGTATGTTCACTCATTCATCCAGTAATTCGTCTATTAAACAAACATTTGGGAGCAGAGCTTCTGTGTGCCAGGCCCTGTTCCACAATAGTAATCCAGAGAGACAACGTCCTTGACTGGGGGCTATTATGTGCTAGTGAAGTAGAAGGAAAATACAAATAAATACCACGGTTCTAGACAAAGGCAACCTAGTGGATGGGAAACACAGGGTTGGAGCTAGTTTGCCCAATGGTGCAAATCCGGTCTTTGCCAGTACTAGCTTTGTGATCTTGAGCGCGTTATTAATCTCCTCTGTAAAATGGTGACCATAATCATATCTTGTTTAGTTTTTGTTAGGATTGAAGCACTCACTGAGTGAGAGTTTTGTATACACAAGAAACATACAGGAGAAAGCTCAGTGTATTCAATGCCCTGCTACAAGCCTTGTGTGGCTGGAGCTTTGATGAGTGAATGAAGATGAATTTGGACAGCAAGCAGCAACCCCATCATACTTGAACTTTGTAGATTTAATTTTTAATGAAATGTAAAGTCATTTAAAAAATATTTGCTTTGTGCTTTAAAATGATGGCACTAACTTCTTTGAGAAAATGCTTATTAACTATAATTCAGGCTCAATATGAGCTATATAAGTAAGTATTTAAGCCTTAGGAACTAATGAAAGTCAAATTCTTATTTCCTAGTTCCATTTATTGTCAATTTGTTTTGGTTTCTCTGGTTTGGTTAATTAGCTAAAGATCCAAATGTGGAATCTTTGACAAATGGCTGTTGACTACAATTCGTACTGATGTACTTCATTATTAATTTATAGTAGGTTCCCAATCCTACTTAAATATTTTCTAAGCCTTCTTCTATTTTGCAAAAGACATAGACACCTTCTCATATATTTTGGGGATGGTATATAGATCACCTATAATGAGTTTAAAAATAGGGCCATGTGGGGCTCCTGGGTGGCTCAGTCGGTTGAGCATCGGACTCTTAATTTTGGTTCAGGTCATGGTCCCAGGGTTGTGGGATCGAGCCCCACATCTGACTTTGTGCTGAGCGTGGAGCCTACTTGGGATTCTCTCTCTTCCCTCTATCCCTCACCTGCTCTCTCTCTTTCTCTCTCAAATTAAAAAAAAAATGGGGCAATTTGTTACAAGCTTTGAGGGCTCACGCCAGTGAGCAAGCCTGTGTATATTTAACAATTGATAGGCTTGTGAAAGAATGTCAATCTAAAATAACTGTTACAAAAAGAAAAATCTCATGTATATGCCCTCAGGAGAACAAAATTTGAAGGACTGGGAGACCGATTTTCCATAAAGGCCTGCTTTACAGACCACTGATAATATTGGAATTTTCTGAAATGATTGGAAATTGGTGGTCTCATATCAGCCTTGAAAAGTTTTTCTTATGGTTTCTAGAGGCATGAACAAGAAATGACCCAGGTAGGGCTGGTTTAGCAAAACAAGCTGACTTGAGCTGTGTTTGACGGGACTGGTTTGGTCTGCTCAGGGAATTTTCAAAGTTGGTCTCCTTTGGTTTTGATTTTAACAGACTCCAACTGAGCTCTCCCCTCTTTCCACTCCGTACCCATAAATACAGCCCACCCCAAACCTTCAATGGACGCACCTATAGCTTGCTACAGTTTGTATGTCTCAAATGGCAAGCCCTCTGCTCTTCCCGAATTCACTCATCCTTTTGAGCCTGTCACAGTTGACCTCTTTATTTAGGTCGATAGTGTCTACTTAAAATAGGATTTTTCTGTCTTAGGGGTGCCTGGGTGGCTCAGTCAGATAAGCTGCAGACTCCTGATTTCGACTCAGGTCATGATCTCATGGTTCATGGGATTGAGCCCCACCCTGGGCCCTGCACTGACAGCACAGAGCCTGCTTGGGATTCTCTCTCTCCCTCTCTCTCTGCCCTCTCCCATTAGTGCACACTCACACGCTCTCTCTCTCTCTCAAAATAAATAAATAAACTTTTTAAAAAATAGGATTTTTTTCTGTCTTAAAGTAAGCTTTAGTCTTTCTGGTTTACCAGTTAATCAGTAAGCATTAACTGAATGCTAATATTTTTAGGACATTGCGCTTAGCATTATCTTTTTGTAGGAAATATTTCTAATATCATTCCACAAACACTTATGAGATATTTCCCATGTGCCCAGAATTGTGCTAAGTGCTGGGAATTCAAAGGAAATGTGGTAGGAGGGACTATTTTAATACTGTGTGATAGAGGCTGGGGTAGAAGCAAGCCCAGGATGCTGTGGAGACATGCAGAGGAGCAGACGATCACATTTTCTTTTTGTCGTTGTTGATTATCAGGCTTGTTTTTACTAAATCAAGGGTAGAAACGTATTCTCTTCAATTCCAATAACATTAGCAAGCTTCTTTTCCCTCACCAGGTGGTGAAGTAGTTTCCATGTGGGAGGCTGAATGGTGACCCCCTCCAAAGATGTCCACATCCTAATCCCTGGAACCTGTGAATGTACCTCACATGGCAAAGGAGACTTTGCAGATGTGGTTAATTTAAGGATTTGGGGATGGGCAGATCATCTTGGGTTGGTGAGCCAGCATAATTACCAGAGTCCTTGTAAGAGGAAGGGAGGGGGTCAGAGTTAGTAGTAAAAGGTGAGGTAACAGAATCAAGAGGTGAGGAAGGGCTATGGACTAAGGAAGGCAGGCATCTCTGGGAACTCAAGAAGCAAGGAAATGAGTTTCCCCTGCACCCATCAAGCCTCCAGAAGTTCCTTGTTAGTGAAATTCCTTCTTTAAAGAATCCCATAGATTTCAAATCTGCCCATTTTGTTTCTACAAACTATATACTGCCGTTCTTTAGGAGTGAGAAACTGTCTATCTCTGGTTTAGTTCATGGCTCTTATGAAAGAATCACAAGCTGGGAAATAATTGCTGAGATTATTATTGTGAACCATCAGATCCCCAGCTTATCAAGAATGTGGTAACTCACAAAGTGACATGACATTTCTCAGTGTCTCTCAGGAATCTGAGCCATCTTGGTAAGGGGCACTTCCCAGACTACCTACCCTACCTCGTGTTGTAAGGAAATATAAGTGACCAATACACTTCTCACCATGTAGATGTTCCACTACATCAATTACCAGGGAAATCCATATTAAAGCCACACGGAGAATTAGATTGGAAAATATTTTCTAAAAGTCTGAAAATCTCAAACATTGATAGTGATCTAGAAAAATGGACACTTCCTGCTTGTAGGAATACAGAATAGTGCAAACACTTAGGAAAATACCTTGACATTTTCCAGTAAATTTAAAATGTGCCTACCCTGTAACATAACAACTCTACTCAAGACAAGTGCCGGGAAGCATGGATGAGATGCTCATAGCAGCATTATTTATCTTAACAAAACATTTAAAAAATAAAAATAAATACAAGTCCAGAAGTGTGCAGTTTGTAACTTTACCACTAAAATTTCTAAAGTTATATAGACGTGGAGTCTAACTATAAAGAAAAACAAGGGAATGACAAACAGATAATTTAGGGGTTTGGCTATTTCTGGGGCGGGGGTGTGGAGGGAATATTATCTAGAAAGTTTATCATGGGGCTTTGATTGTATTCATGATTTCCACTTATTGTGATGCGCAGTAGATATATAGGTAGGTGTCTGTATTGTCATTCTTTATTTTTGTTGTTGTTGTTAAACATGTATATGTGTGTGTGTGTGTGTGTGTGTGTGTGTGCGTGTGTGAATGTCTGGAGAAATCTCATAATACTAACAAAAGTAACTAGTTTTTTACCTCTCACAACTTATGCCACTGTGTCAGAATGGGTTTCTTGAATCACTCTGGAAGGGGTGGTTTTAGGAGACAGGTCCTGTTGGAACAATGGAACAAAGTCCCAGGATTCATCGTCATAGGGACTTTGGCCTCCATTTGGTGCTGATAAGAACAAGAAGGTTATACTAAAGTATAGCTATACAAGAGAATGCAAGATTGAAAGTTTCTGTCAAGATAATCTTGGCACTTGGAAATCCTCATTATAATGAAACATTGTGCAGGATGAATAGAATTCTCAGACTAGAAACGTGACACCCGACACTTGTGTGCACTAATTAACTCGTGACCTCCATGTCTGTTGGGTGTCATGTATTCACAAACAAAAGAAAGACTCTTCAGTAACTATAAACTACATATTTATGGAACTTTGTAACCCCCAAATACTGACTTGTCAGTTAGTCATTCAGTATTGATTAAGTTCTTATAAATTGTGCAGCTGGGCACTAACCATTCAGGAAATTCATTAAAAAAAATAGCCCTGGTCCCCACCCTTGAGGAACTGACATTATATGTTTAATTACAATAGCTTGTGTTCAGTCTTAGAGCAGAGCTAACCTGGGACTATAATATCTGCAGAGAGAGAACTGAGAGTCAGAGGATAAAAATGCAGAAATGCAGAAGGTAATTGAAGGGAGGGAAGGTTTTCAGAAAAAGATGATGTCAAAAGAATGGACACCTGTCCAATGTCAAGTGTCAATGTTAGTTGATGAGAATCAGGAAAATGATTATGGAACGGATAGAGTGGATGTCACCTGGATATCAACTAGATATGTAACCAATTATTAATAAGCCTCTAAGCTATGACATATGTAGGCCAATTTCCTAAAGCTCAAATAAAGCATAAAGGTTTGGATGCTCAAGTCATATTTGTCAAAATATTTATGCACTATATGTAGTAGTCAGAATGTCCAACAAGCAACTTTTAATTGTCTTGAGCTCTTGATTAAAAAATTAAATTTGTTTGTAATTAGGTTAAATTGTTTATAAGAACTTGAACAAAATCATCTACAATGGAAAAACTTATATATCATAAATTGGAAGGGAAAGAAATATACAATAAATGTTTTGGGAAAATTGGTTAAATATTTGGGGAGAATTGATTTCAAATGTACTAAAGAATTAGTTGTTGGAAATCAAAATATAAAAATCAGACATAATTAGCTTAGCCTCCTAAATTTTAAAAAATTTGTAGGTCAAAGAAATCATTCTTAAAGAAAAAACAGGAAAAGTAAGTTGCTAGAAAAATATTTGCAACACATGGGGTAAAAAGGTCAGTGTATCTTGATACATATAATGTTCACTGAAAAAAGAGTACTGAACCATAATAGTTGAACTGCCTAAAACACGAATATGAATAAACATAAATATGAACATGAATAAACATATATGAATATATAAGTATTAATGCTTTATAAATGCTGAATAATATGGAAATGGTTATTAATATCTTTAATTTTAGGGTTGTAAAACAAAGGAAATGACTACACACACACACACACACACATGCACACACACACACACGTTTTTTTCCCTGACCTGATTAGCAAAGATTAAGGAAATGATCAAACAAGGAGAATGTAGTGAGTAGGGCCATCATGTGACATTGTTAGTGACACTGTAAGCTGGTACAATTTCTTTGACAATTTGACAGTATTTACCAAGAGTTCTGATGAAATTAATTCCATGAGATTTCAACCCAATAAAACAATCACAAATTTTGAAAAAATGGTTTTTAAAATCAATTATTATATTGAATGAATAAAAGAGAAACAATCTGAATACTTAAGCCATGGAAGCGTGGTTAAGTAAACTATCTTACTTTTATGTGATGGACTGTTATGTGATCAATAAAACACACAAAACCAAACAAAGAGGAATAAATATCTTTAGATGTGCATTGAAAAAATCTGTATGGAATCCATCACATTTCGATAGTGATAGATGATTATTTTCTAATTTTCTAAACTATTTCCAAAATCCTTTTATATTACTTTTCCAATTGGAAAAAGGTATACAAGTCAGATGTTTCATGACCTAATGAAAAAAAAAAAAAAAGATAAGAGAAGCAAGATAGTAAATTGAGGGCAGTGAGTAATGGAAACTAAAGTTAATGGATTTAGAACAGCAGGATGAATCTAGTTTCTGTGGATGGTTGTGGTGTTTTTTTGCTTTTTGTTTTTTTGTTTTTTCCAAATAGTCATCATAGAACATTGTTTTAAAACTGTGGTACAAAAGAAATCCAAAAGATCATATGCAATTCATATATGTGACCTCATATCTTATTGACATCAGAATATTCGGCTACTAAGTGATTTGTTTATTAGATTTCTATCTGAAGAATCAAATTTCTGGCTCTACATGGGTTTTTGACTTAAATTTGGGATTGAATTTCTGCTCTGCAACAACTATTGGTTTTGCGACTTGAAGAATGGTTCTTAAACTCTTTGAGTTTTGGTTTCCTCATCTGTAATATGGGCATAATACTTTTTCAAAGGGTATTTTTGAAGGTTGAGGTACTTTATGCACCTATCATAGTCCCTGATACCTAAGTGTTTGTTTTTATTAGATTAAAGTGTTTTGAAAAAGAAGCATTGAATTTTACATATTTTAGTATATATGAACACATATCCACATATGTCATGTATATATATTTATGTATAATATATAGTTAATATTTATATATATTTGTTTATATATAATTGTTAATATTTTAGTTTATATGTATACATATACATAGTACATATATATTTTAGGATATGTGTCGATATATGTATAGTAAAACTTCATTTATTTTTGGGTGTTTTAACTTCTATTATTTTGGTCTATCAATTTTGTTTTTCATACTCTACTGAGCTTATAGATAACTTTCTCAAAATTCTAGATTTCCCTATTAGGGATTCCATAGCAATGGGAGAGAATCAGAAATGGATCTTCTTTTGTTTTGACTTCCATCAATCTTCACAACCAAGAAGAAACACAAATGGTCCCAATATCCACGTTCTCTGGGCAACATGTTTCATTTTTAGATATTTACAACAGAACCCAGAAATAATCTCTTCATTTCTTCTCACGATTCTGCAAAACTGCCTCTCCGTTTTCCTTTGTGGATAAAGCAAAGTAAAGCCCAAGAAACGTCAGCAGAAATCCGGATGCAGGTTGGCTGCTATGCTGTCATGCTTCCCGATCTCGGCTGGTTAACCAGCATTCAGTAGCTGGGAAAAGGGAACAGCCCTCTGCTCCTGCTCCTTTCTCTGCGGAGTAATATTTCAATCTTTGATGGAGACCAAACTTTAAAAGATAGGACAAAATGGCTTAGGTCATGAAAGTCTGGGCCAGACCATAAAGTTGAAGGTTTAGGTTCAAGTTGGAGGATTGATAATAATATACTTGCAGAACCAGCAAGCAAAGCAGAGAATGCGCATGAGCTCATTGGTGTACAATGAATATGGCCCCTCAGTGACAACCTTGTTCCCTGCTGAGAGGCACCAAAGTTCAGTGGCCTGAGCACCTTTCATGAAGTGAGGAACTAGACCCCAGGATTAGAAGCCGTTTAGGCTGGTGTGGAAAGGGTGCAATCATGAAGCAAACCTCAACCCTAATTATTTTCAAGCAATTGGATTTTTTTTTTTTTAACCAGGCCACAGGTACAGCAGATAGTTTATTTTATGGTTACTTCTGACTGTGCCATCGGGTCTTGAAACTGGAAATTTCAATGCATCAAGCTTAGCTGAAATGCAAATGGACGTTCCAAGTTGCTTTTCGGAGAGTTGCTATGAACACGGAGAAAAGAGAGGGTATTAAAGAAAAATCAAAATGACATATAATATGCATTTTATTAGAGCTCACCAATGTATTTCAGTAAGTACTTTTAACTTACATCGTACGTAGAGAAAATTTTCATGTGTGGTGGATATTTATAAGATGAACATCCATGTTATCACTCTCAGGTCAAAAACAGAACACTTCCAGCACCTCTAGGGTCTCCCCCCACCCCCTATGTTGTATACAGCCCCAATTCTGCTTTTCTCCTTTTCCTGATGGGTAACCACTATTATAAGTTTTTACATTTATTTTCTTGCTTTTTATTTTTATTTATTTTTTTCTTTTGTGTTTTCCTATCTATCTATCCATTCATCCATCTACCAACCTACCTACTTATACTATTCCTATGCTTCACTTTAACCTTTCTATGTAAATGCATTTGTGAGAAGGTATAAAATTAAAATTGGCAATAATATTAGTGGGCATGATAAAAATATTAGTGGACATGGTATTTTATTTATAAAATTAAAAGAGATGTCAATGGATTTTCTTCATTGATTGCAATCATGTTTGTGACATTTGGTTTTAGAGTGACTCTATTATATTAAGAATGGATCCTTTCTCTCCTGCCTCTTTGCTCATTTCTGTTTTTCTCCTTTCTTATTTCCAAAGTGGTACAGAAGAATGTATTTTTATAGGAAAACCTCAAGCAATAACAAAAGTTAAACAATTAAAGTTGAAACTTTTTTTTATTGTTGTTGTTTTGAATCTTTTAAAATTTTGTTTTGTTTTTTGTTTTTTTTTAATTTTATTTTTTATTTTTTAAAATTTACATCCAAATTAGTTAGCATATAGTGCAACAATGATTTCAGGAGTAGATTCCTTAGTAGATTCAATGACTTGAAGCATAAAAGTCATTTAATATTTGCTTGGTGAAAGGTCCAGAGGTTTGAAATTAGTTACATATATTTTTTTGTATTTTCACAAATATACTTATTACACAATAAGAAGACATGTCTGCTTTTGAATTAGGATTGTGTAAGTCTATTAATATTTTGGAAATTCATGTCACTAACTTCCTCTTGCCAAAAGTTGTTGGCTTATAGGAAATGCATGACTAAAAAGATCTTTAAAGCCATTTTTTCTCCATTCCATACTGCATGCCACGTTGTCAAAGGGTCAGGGAGCATTAATTCTCAGACTGACGTAAAATACCGCCTCAATTGTGCGTGCTGTATCATGAAAACTTTTCCTTGGGAGAAGTGGCAAAGTATCAAAGACATTGTTTCTTTCCTAGTTCCAGCTTATCAAAAAGATTGGGATTCATGAGAAGCAGTGACATCATTCCATAGCCAAAAGCACACAAATTTACATAGAAGCAGACTAGATTTACGGTGGATAATCCTCGATTCATATAATCAAGAGCTACTGAAGTGTACTTACTTCCTATTTTTATCTGTATTTTTAGTAAAACCATTTTGGTAAGTTTTTAGTTCCTGTTTCCATCTCAGTTTAGCCACTGACTTCAACAGCACAGCACATTTTATTCAACAACCACCTAAATCTATCATGATCCCCTAATCTCCATATTGTCTTATTTCTGGAAAGTTTTGAAATTAGTCATTACCATAATCCCTCTGCTTAGCTACAGAATATTCTGCAATACTCATTACCAAAGAGTGGCTTTGTGGGTTTTTTTTTTTAGAAACAAAAACTAAATTCCTAACCCATGAGAAATCAAGTTTCAGTGATTTTAAATGAATTATGTGAAATAAAGAGGACAAGGGTTTATATCTCCTCCAGAATCTTAGAGTCATTCTGATAGTTGGGATAATTTTCTGTGTGTTCTGTTTTTGAAGGGAGCAAACTTTTCTATTTATTTTTCCACAGCAAGTATAAATTGCATACTTTCGGGTTGAATTAGGAAATTCTTTTCAGAAAATAGCTATTGTTTTACATAACCCAGATTGAATACAGTTATTAGTTTAACATAAATCCAGGATTTCCCAAGTTCTCATCCACAAAGTGAGCATAGACATTTTGAGGGTTGTATTTGAGACCCCAGCACCCTCAGAATGGATGGGGAACGACGACATCATGTTGTGGATATTGAGCAAACCTCAACAGAGCTGGTGAGTACCAATACCTTTTAATGGCTTTCATGTCTAATAATCTTGTTTGCAACATTTAACATTTAACCTTCCAAGAAAGTTCAGTTGCATTGTTTCTGATTTTGCTATTACAAGATGAATGGAATCTAGGATGTTATTACCAGAAATCACGAGTGTTGAGGCTGTTATTTAACATGCCAGATAGTGCTTTCACATCATTTAGGAATTGTGTATTAGACTTTGCTTAAATTTAGATATTTTGTCTAAATTTTGGCACTTATATATAAGGTACCAGTAGATAGAGTTATTAGTAAATTATTTGAAGTGTTTATAGCAAATATTGATTATTTTTTATTTTAGTTTCTTTATTATGAATATTATTGTATATTTTAATCTAATGAAAATATTTATTCTCATGGGCCTACTTGCATTTAAAATAGTAATTTATGGAAAATGTCTCATTGGGAAGCTTATGCTGCAAATGTGTTACTCTAGTAATATAAAAATCATATTTCTTAGAAAGTGTATGGAGTCTCATTCGTTGTTCAAACAAATCTGTTCATTTTACACAGGAGGAATTGAAACATTAAGAGTCCAGCTAGCTAGTGGCAGAGTTAGAAACAGAACTCAGATTTCTCACATATAATCTCATTATAAGAAACTACTTTTCAGAAATCTTGACTACTATTATGTTCATAATAAGGAAAAATGAATTTTAAATCAACTTGAGGTTGTAGAACCAAGAGACCAATCAGAAAAAATAAATACAAAGGTAAGATTTGATAAGAGTTGTTTTGCCACTTGAAGGTTTTACTTGTGAAGGTTTTACAGTTTCAGCATTCAACAGCTAGACCATTGGAAACGTATTTTACAGGATGCCTCATACTTCAGGGAAGCTACCAAGTGTCATCGCTTTAATATCATATATACATCACTTTATTTCCCTCCCCTTTTAATTTACGTTAAGTATGAGTTATGGTATTTCCCCACATGCTAAAATCTATGCAATTTATTCCATTAAGTCAAATGATTAGATAATCATGCTAAACCCATGCTAAACAGTAAAACTGACTTCTGAGACAGTGAAAAGGAATGTTTGGATTTTCCATTTTTTACCAATCTGACAATCTATAACTTCTTAGATTCCCCAGCATGATGGGTAGAAAAATTTTTTTTTACAATTACCATATGAGTTTATTTGCTAATTTTAGAGAATTTGGGAAATATAGAGAATAAAAAAGAAAACAGAACAATATCACCCATGATTCCTCCTAGAAAAAACTCACTGCTAATATTTTGTTTCTTGTCCCCTCTCCCATCCAATCTAATTTTATTCTTTTGGTTACTTTATTTTGCCACATGAAATTTTTGTTAATTTTCTTGTTTTTCCTCAAAAAAAATCCCATAAAGATATTAATTAAAATTCTGGAAAATTAATTAAAATTCAGCTTATACTGCTGAAGCTTTTTTTTATTATTATTTTTAATGTTTATTTTTAGAGAGAGACAGAGCGTGAGCAGGGAAGGGGCAGAGAGACAGGCAGACATAGAATCTGAAGCAGGCTCTAGGCTCTGAGCTGGGTTTGAACTCACAAACTGAGAGATCATGACCTGAGCCAAAGTTGGACGCTTAACCAACTGAATCGCCCAGGTGCCTCTGAAGCTTTTTATAAGAGGACATTTACCCAAATTGTCTTTTTGCTTCCCAATAAAATTTTGTGGTTTTCTTTATGTAAGTCATATGGCATTTGATATGCTTAGCCATTTTAAATTGCTTTATTACACGAATAGTGGTTGCTAATACATGTACACACACGCACACGCACACACAAAACAAGTGCTGTTACATATATTTTTCATAGTTTTATAATGAGCCAATGTGATGAGTTCTTATTACTTTTGAGATGTTGTATGGTTGATTATTTGAGATTCTGTTTGTAGACAATCATATCATGTACAAATAATGTTAATTTTATCTTCACATTTCTCTTAGTCATGCATATAGATGAGAACTTGTAGAAAAACATTACCTGATATTGGTGGTAGGAGACATTTTTTCACTTCTCCTGACTTCAGAGGAATGTGCCTGATGCTTTACCATTAAATATGATGTTTGTTACTCATTATTTTGAGGAAAACATTCCTTGTTGCATTTGGAAATTACTATTTTATGTTTAGATTTTTGAGATTTGCATTGTTTGTCTGCTTTCCTCAGGATTGAATGTCGAAATTTATTAAAATGATCCTTGGGCATCTATTGAATCGATCATTTTATTTTTCTTCATTGATCATTTGATGTGAAAAATGTATTTGTACAATTCATATCATCAAACCATTTATTAGAGTTTCAGATTCTCCTAGAACTTGGTTGGTTTTTCATTTAATACATATTGGACTCACATCATTTATATGTGCTTCATTTGTTTATGTTCCTGGATAAAATAAACTTTCTTCATCTTTAACAGTAAGAGTTATTTGTTTGTTTGCTTGTTAATTTAAAAATTCTTTCTCTGCAGTTGCCCAGAAATCCATACTGTTTGAATGAAGGAAGACAGTGTGGTTGTACATTGCCCAATGTGACCCTCCAGCCACAGTGGGTAAGATTTAGGGCCTGGGGGAAGGGGGATCTTCAGTAGTCCTGAGGAACACTGGTGAAATGGGGCAGGCAGGCCCTACTCTGCAGACTCTTCTGGGATCTCCTGTCGCCTCACTGTCCCCATGTCCTTTGGCTACTCTGCACTTCTCCGTGCTGCCACTCCACAAGCTCCTGGCGACACCTGGGACTCATGGCCCCCAATAGTTTATTAGGGCTCCCTTCTATTCCTTTAAGACCCTGCACCATACCAGAGTTAATAAGTTTTGTATTTTGATGTCTTTCCAAGCTCAATGAGAGTCCTCTTATGTATGTTTAAGAGATAAAAATGTAATTAAAAATTTTTTTTGTAATTATAAAATTTCAACACGTAATATGAAAATAGGAGATCACAAACAATGAGCAAAAGAATACCTGCCATTGTCCATCAGTCAAAGGTAACTTTGAGTGATGTAAAATAACTTGAGTAGCTGATAATTACTTAACAGTGATTTGAGATAATGCCTTATTGCTTTAGTACAAAGGAGTAACTTAGAAGGGACATTTTGTCCTCATGGACTTGAAAACAAGGGCTTTGTGTGTGTGTGTGTGTGTGTGTGTGTGAGAGAGAGAGAGAGAGAGAGAAGGAATGAGAGAAAGAGACAGCTAAGAGACAGCTGATAAACTACTTTAAATTATAGCATGTGGAGTAATTGAAATCAATTACCTAAGTCACTTCTATGTAATTTGCTGAAATATTTTTCATACTTCATTGCAGGTTACAGCAAAACCGTGGTCACTCTGGAAAACATTTCTGGTGTGTCTCTTGGCCTGTCTAATTGCCACAACCCTTGTTATTCTGGTCTTATATTTTGTCCACTTTGGCAAGCGCACCAACAGTACCACTATCATCATTCATGCAGATGGAAAGTCGAATCGTGTCACCTGCATCCCTGATTCTACCCCATCTCCTACCTCATCAACCCTGCCTGGATCTTCTACCCATGCGGCCACCCAAAGCTCCTTTGCCAAGGTGTCTCCATCCTCCATGGAGACAACTGAAATAACAACACTGGACCATGAAGTTATCATTGAAGAGAACTTTTGAGCCCTTAGCTCTCCTCAAGCCAGACCAACACCTTTACCCCAAAGGAGGCATGTCCAGGTGTTCTCTCTTCCTGCCAATGGGTTGCAAAGCATTTGGCTTCATGAGAGCTTGCTCCTCCCCCTCCACTCATTTGCTATCTTCCCATATGGTAATGACTCAGTCTTGGGCCCTCCAGTGTTCAAATGATTGGAAAACATTTTTTTTTTCAACTGAGGCTGATTGATTCATTCAGGCTGGGGCCCAGTGTTTTCTTTCCATCCCTCCCATATGACCAACTTTATTCTTCACAAATAGTGGTTTCAACTGCTGAAGAGGCTGCCAGGAGGATGCTGCTCTACTTAGATCTCTGCCTGTTGGTTCTGAAGCCAATATTTACCACCTAGCTATTGATTATTTTCTAATCTCATAACTTCCCTATTTTCAGCATTTATATTCCAGTAGGGAGAAGGAAATGCTCAACTAAAGTGGTTAATGAGTCGGGGGCCTGGGTGGCTCAGTTGGGTAAGCGTCCAACTCTTGGTTCAACTCACGTCATGAGCTCACAGTTCATGGGTTCAAGCCCCACATCAAGCTCTGTCTGACAGCACAGAGCCTGCTTAGGTTTCTCTCTCTCCCTCTCCCTGCCCTTTCCCTGCTCGCTCTCTTTCTCTCTCAAAACAAATAAATAAACTTAAAAAACTAAAGTGGTTAATGAGCAAGAGTTTTTAAATATCTATTGGTCACTACAGAAGCATTTCTCTTGGGAAATTCAGAAAAGAAGTCAGTGAAGTTAGGAATAATCAAGGAAGATTTTGGAGAAGGACTAAAAGTTGAAAAAGGATGAAAATTTGGACTTACATAGAGATCATTAAATAGAAAATGAGAGGGTTAAGGGGGTTTAATAGATTTAAAATCAAAAGCACACTTAGGAACACTTCAAATGTGACAAGTGATGTATTTTATATTTGTGAAGTTTCACTGATACTGTCAATATTATTTTCCATATTTGATATTTTGCTTAGTCTCCAAACCCTACTATAAACTATTACTTACAAAATTTGTATTTTGTACTACAAGTTTGAGGGCACATTGCTTGTAATTTGCTATGAAACACAAGACTTATTCAATGTTATTTATATTCTGAGTGTTTAATACTCACTGAAAGCATACATTTTTCATTCTGGGAAAGATTTTAGAGTTAAATTAACCTGCCCATTCCACCCCCAACCTCCAAACTCTACAAAAATGGAAGAGTGTTCCAGACAAGGGGGCTCCTACCCAAAGACTCAGCCCTATAGCCTATACCCAAGCCGATAAAGACTTGGTATCCAGCTTCCAACTTCTGCTTGTCTTTTGTGCACCATTAAAAGTTCTAAAAGCATTGTTTTGTTTTCCTAAAGCAAAAGACTTTGTGTTCTCTATCATTCTAGGTTGAGTTGCCGCAGGCAACAATAAGTCATGTAAATTAGCATGACTTTGAGGCCTTACTGAGTAATTAGACTCCACAAAAGAAAGATCAGAAATACAGTCATTCCTTACAAAATTGTTATATATGGACAACTAGTATTATTTTTCAGACACCAAGAAATGTAAAAATTTGAGTCTTTATTTATTTATTTATTTTTTTAATGTTTATTAACTTTTGAGAGAGAGACAGAGAAGGAGACACAGCATCTGAAGCAGGCTCTAGAGCTGTCATTGCAGAGCCCAATACGGGGCTCGAACCCATGAACTACGAGATCATGATCTGAGCCAAGGTCCAATGCTTAACCAACTGAGCCACCCAGGCGCCCCCAAATTTGAGTCTTTAAAGAATATATATATTTTTATACCACAAATATCACTTGATAATACAATTCAAGAATGATGAAAGTCAGGATGCCTGGGTGGCTCAGTCAGTTAAGCATCTAACTCTTGATTTTGTCTCGGGTCATGATCTCATGGTGGTGAGACTGAGCAGGATGATGGCACAGAGCCTGCTTGGGATTCTCTCTCTCCCTCTCTCTCTCTCTCTCTGCCCCTCCCCTGCTCTCTATCTCTTCCTCTGTTTAACAGAAAAAAGAAAAAAAATGATGAAAGTTGTTATATAAATTTTAGAAAAAAATCCTAAAGCTCTAGATAAGATTAATAAACATAAGGGAGTAAGTGTGCATGCATTTTCCCCCAGGCAATCTTAACCCAAGTCATTTCTATTGCATTTTTGATTTAAAAGCTTATGAAGAAGAAAGACTAAAAGCACTAGGTTTAAATGTACTTTCTGATATGACTTAAACTTTTTGATATAAAAGTTAAAAAAGTTTGGGGCGCCTGGGTGGCACAGTCGGTTAAGCGTCTGACTTCAGCCAGGTCACGATCTCGCGGTCCGTGAGTTCGAGCCCCGCGTCAGGCTCTGGGCTGATGGCTCAGAGCCTGGAGCCTGTTTCTGATTCTGTGTCTCCCTCTCTCTCTGCCCCTCCCCCGTTCATGCTCTGTCTCTCTCTGTCCCAAAAATAAATAAAAAACACGTTGAAAAAAAAAATTAAAAAAAATTTAAAAAAAAAACTAAAAAAAATTTATCAATTAAAAAAAAAAAAAAAAAAAAAAAAAAAAAAGTTTTGTATTCTAAAAGACATGCTAAGTTGTAATAAGAGCTGTTGTTTACTTCCCTTACTTTTAGAGATAATACAGAATGCAGTATGGTAATATGGAAAGGATAGCTTCTTTACATTTAAGGAGAATCTTAGCAATGGATTTCCCATGTTAAATATTGGGGTGGAGGATATTGCAATTAAAGTTATCTGAGATCATTAGATTTCTGGGCTTGTGACTAATGATGTGAATGAACTCTTAGGTTCTTGTTTTTTGCTTTAGACTTTCAGTTTTAAAAAGTTTAATAAAATATTAAAATAGTAAACAGAGTTGTGGGAAATATCTTCACAAATTAAAATACACATCTCGAACAAAAATTTTACAAAGTACTATGAAAATACTAAGTGCACATAGTCAATAAATAAGTAATCACCCAGTTTTAGTGGTTTATTCAACAAATATTAAAACCATATAGAAGTCTAATATTTATTATTTCAAAAATTTATTCACCACACTTGGTCAATTGTGATGTATTTTATTTTAAAAAAATTTTTAATGTTTAATTATATTTTAGAAAGAGAGAGAGACAGAAAGTGTGTGTGAGCAGTGGAGTGACAGAGAGAGTGGGAGACACAGAATCTGAAGCAGGGTCCAGGCTCTGAGCTGTCAGCATGGAGCCCAATGTGGGGCTCGAACCCACAAACTGTGAGATCATTACCTGAGCCGATGTCGGACGCCCAACCGACTGAGCCACCCAGGTGCCCCTATCGTGACATATTTTAAATTAGTCAGAAAGCTTCTCGATATAAAACTTCTGTGCATAGACTTTTGTGAGAGTATCATTTGTTCTTAAATGCAAAGTAACTTTATGTAGGATTAAATGTTAAGCTTTCAAATACGCTTCACTAAATTAGAGTGTAATTAACTGCTTTAGAAGCTTTACTGGAATATGTCCTAATGGGCATTTTCTTCCCCCCAAAGCCCATTTATCTATACTGAAAATCTGTTGTAATAGGTAGCCCTGCTCTATGATGACATCCACAGTATTTTAGGGAAGCCTTTCAACAGGTACACTATTTAAGCCAGTCACTCTGATATTGTGCAGTTTCAAAAGACTTTGAATTTTGGAACTATAGTTCCATCTGACTCCATCTTTGGCCTTCCATCTTGTTCTGGCCTGTTCAGTGACTTCCCCTACGTGTTCCATGCCCTGTGGAAATTAAGGTATAACCTGCCTGGAATGTGGGAAGGCTTGTTCGGAGTTTGATCTTTCCTAAAGTGGCACACAGAAGGCTCCACTTTAGATAACCAGCAGAGAGCCTCTGGTGCACACAGAAGGTACCACTTTAGGTAACTACCCTGTGACCGCCCCACCATGCCCCTTGCTCTATAAATAAACTCAGGATTAAGGGCTGGACTCGGTGGAGAACAGGGGTAGAAGATAGCTCTGCAGTTACAGTGAGTCATTTTCTGCCTGATTCCCCACTGTCGGTAAGTCACCTTGAATAAAACCCTGTAAATGGTATAGAGAGGTTTGCTTCAGTTTTCAGTCTCAGAGTGCCTTCTCTTTGGGCTACTGAACTTCCTCCACGTTCTAACAACGGGCAAGTCAGCCAGGAGACTGAAAACCAAAGCCTGGGTACAGGGGAAAGCCCATTGTTTGTGGGAGAAATCCCAGGTTGGCCAGCCACCCCCATGTGGCGCAACTTGCCAGGTTTTTGGAGCATTTCAGACCAGTGCAAACAGTAATGCACCCTATCCCCGCCCCCTGCCAGCCAAAAGCCCAAGGTATTGTTAGATATCATATCTGAAACAGTAGGGGTGGGAGGAGAGGAAGGAAATGGAGATGGGAAAGTGAATAAGCTATTGTGGTAGTAGTTTGGCCATTGATCTGTGCATTATTAGATGCCAGGGAAAAGGAATTACTAGTAAGGAGAGAATTGGAACAATCAGCGAAGTGTGTTTTTAGAAGTGAGGCTTTGGAAAAGGATATAGGAACCCCTGTTCCTCTAATATGGACATTATGTCCAAAAGAACCCAACAGCAGGAAGAATGCTTGGAAACTATGGCATTTAAGGTGGCAAAGATGCACGGGCACAGATTGTTGCACACTAAAGTGGGAACTGTATCCCAAGAGAAGTGGGACCCTAAATCATGCGATCTCTGAGATAATGACTCCTCTGATGAGTACCTATCATGGAGGAGCAAAACGATGTATGGGCACACCTTCTGATTCAAAGACCCAGGCCACTTGTGAGCCTGGGGATAAGAAGTTCCCACTAGTGAGAAAATAACTATGAGGGACTATTCTGCCGAATTAGTGGAGCTAACCAGCTGCTTTAAGCAAATGGGCTTGGAAGGGTTGGCTTCTTGGGTGTTATGACGGTGGGATACTGGGGGAGATATGTTAAGTGGGTTTGAGATGTCAAAATGGCTTCAGTCACTGCTCAACCTGCTTTGTGTCAAAGATGATGCAGGCATGGAAAATCTAGGTGCTTAGCTAATTTGATTGGATAAATACTAACATTACCATAACCTGGCTTAAATAAAGGGAATATTGCCCCTGCTCTTCACTATGCTGGACCTTTAAGGGAGAACTATAAGAAATTATAGGTGAACTAGGAATAAAACATGCCTTTGATGCCCAACATTTTAGAGGCCCAGGCAAAGAATTATTTTCCTCTGGTAGGAAAGACCATATCTTACAGTTAGCCCTGGGGTCATGGTAGGAGACTTTAGTATCTGTTCTTGCCCCTATGGTTAATTGGCCCATTGCTATAGTAGCTGTTATGATGGCTGACTAAATGAAACCGAAAGAATCTGTCCTGAGGGAATCGGGTTGAAAATGGGGAGAAACAAAGGATCCTGCCAATGATAAAATGGCGGAAAGGAGACCCACCAAGTTCCCTCATAAACAATTATGGCAAGATGTAATATCTGGAACACAGAGGGAAAATATAGACAACCCAATCTAGTCTCGCCAAGCACATGGAAGGTGCTAAGGCAAAGCAGTTCACTCCCTTGAAGAAAGACTCAAAGCCAGGTGTGTCGCCAAGTGCCTCTCCGTTAATGGAGGAATTTCAGGGGTGGATACCCCCTACCCCACCCACCCTAGAGATACGGGGTTAGGCCAACATTGCCCTCTAGTGTGTGTGTCGGGGGGGGGACCCATGTTGAAGTGGCCGTTTATTGGTCTTGTGCTGATGGGCAGCCTGTACTTGCTCTGATAGATGCTAGAGCTAAATGCACACTTATCTGTGGAAACCTCTCAAACTTTGGGGAGAGACAGTGAAGCCATTAATGTTAATGGGGGACAGATTATCAAGGTCAGACAAATTAGTCTTTATCTACAAATGGGCAGGCTTCCTTCCTGCTGTTTTTTAGTGCATATTTCCCCATTCCTGAGTAGAATTTGGGTGTAGATGTTTTCTAGGATCTGGATCTAATTACAAGAACAGGTGAACTTTGTTCTCTGTATTTAAAAGTCTTCTGGTTGACAGCGGGGGGGGGGGGGGGCACCGTGGGGGAGAGGGGAAAGTAGGTGATGGGCATGAGGAGGGCAGTTGTTGGGATAAGCACTGGGTGTTGTATGTGAGCGATGAATCACAGGAATCTACCCTCAAAACCAAGAGCACACTGTATATTAGCTAACTTGACAATAAATTATATTTAAAAACAGGTGAACTAGGTTACATACTCGAATAATGAAACCTGTCTTCAGGACTCCTGCAAAATGGGAGTCTATACAGTTGCTATCCCCTGGAAAGTAATAAAAACAATGTAAACTACCTGAGGGCCATAATGAGATAATCACCACCATTAGAGAATTAGAAAAGGTTAGGGTAGATCTGCTCAAAGCTCATTCAATAGTCAGGCTGGGCCTATAAAGAACCCTAATGGGACCTGACAAATGACAATAGGTTCTAGGAACTCAGTAAAGTTACTCCACCCATCCAACCTACAGGTGCCTGATAGAGCCTTATTGTTAGGTCTTAATGGATACCATGAATTTTTCTATCATTATGTACTGGACCAAGCTAATGCCCTTTACGGCATTCCATTAGAACTCGAATCCCAAAACCAATCTGCTTTCATGTGGAGCAGGAAACCATGAACCTTCCAGATGTTCCATAGTCGCACCATTTGTCATAGGATGGTACCCAGAGATTTGGAAAAATGGATATTGTTAGAAGAGATGGTGCTTTATTATTCTATAGATGCTGTATTAACTTGTGATTTACCCTCCTTGTCTCCAGCAACTGCGGCATTACAAGTGTACTTAGGAGGTTGGAAGGTAAATACTGATAGAATCAAGGGCTAGGTCAATCAGTAATGTGCCCATGAGTCATGTGGTTAGGTAAGACCAAAGCAATGCCAGAGGCAGTCACTGATAAAATATAAGCCTTCCCAATCCCTGTAATGGCAAAAGAATTAAAAGCTTTGGTTGGTTTATTGGGTTCCTGGAGATCTTTTAGTCCTCGTCTAGCACAGATATTAACACCTTTATATGCCTTGGTTAAGAAAGGAAGCCAATGAGATTGGGGTACTAACCAACAAGAGGTTTTCTCAAAGGCAGAAATGGTAGTAAAACAAATACAGGCCCTGGGGGTATTATACCAAGTATCTTTTCTGACCATTGTGATATGAAACTAGAAACCAATAACTGGAAGAAGGTTGGAAAACTTATAAGCAGGGGGAAACTTAGCACACTACTGAACAATGGGTCGAAGAAAAAAATCAAAAGGGAAATAAAAATCTTAAAATAGAAACACAACACCTGAAAACCTATGGGATTCTGCAGAAGTTCTAAGAGGGAAGTTAATAGAATAAACTCCCAGAAAGCAGACAGATATCAAACAACCTAACTTTATACCTCAAGGAAACCCAGAAAGAATAAGCCCAAAGGTAGCAGAAGGAAGTAAACAACAAGGATCTGAGCAGATATGTCACTGCCCCCCCCCCCCATGAAAATGAATCAACTACTTTAATTTTAGAGCATGAGCATGCGCAAGTAGGGGAGAGGGGCAGAGGAACAGGGAATCCCAAGCAGACACCATGCTGAATGTGTAGCCAGATGCAGGGCTTGATCCCATGACCCTGGGGTCATGACCTGAGCTGAAATCAAGAGTCAATGCTCAACCGACTGAGCCACCTGGGCACCCCTGAATCAATTACTGATACATACCACATGAGGAATCTCAAAGTAATTATGCTGAGGGTAAGCAAACAGAAGAATACATACTATATGATTCCATTAGTAGAAACTTTCAGAAAACTTAAAGTAATCGTGAAGAAACAGACCATTGGTTGCCTAAGGACAAGAATTGGAGTGGGGAGACCTGGGATAAATCACAAAGGGGCATAAGGAAAATCTTGATGGTGATGGCTATGTTCATTATCTTGATTGTTGTGAGGTTTCCATGGGTTAAAATCTATCAAATTGTATGATGTAAGCATGTGCAATTTGTTGTAGGTCAGTTATACGTCAGTAGATCTACTTTAAAAAAGAGACCAGGGGTGCCTGGGTAGCTCAGTTGATTAAGTGTCCAACTTCAGCTCAGGTCATGATCTCACGATTTGTGAGTCTGAGTCCAGGTCGGGCTCTGTGCTGACAGCTCAGGGCCTGGAGCCTGCTTCAGATTCTGTGTGGGTGTGGGTGTGGGTGTGGGTGTGGGTGTCTTCCCCTCTCCTGCTTGTGCTCTTTCTCTCTCTCTCTCAAAAATAAACATTAAAAAGAAAAACAGTAAAACAGAAAGATGAATAAAACTAAGCTGGTTATTTGAAAAAATAAAAAAATAAAATTGAGAAACATTTAGCTACACAAACCAAGAAAGAGTCAACATTAGAAATTGAAGAGGAGACATGACAACTCCTACCACAACTCTAGAAAGATCAGAAGAGTTTACTGTGAACAAGTCTAAGCCAACAAATTAGATGATGTAGAAAAAATGGACAACTCCCTAGAGATCTATGACCTGCCAAGGCTGAGTCATGAAGAAACCAAAAATCCAAACAGATCAACAGGAGCAAGGTGAATAAATCAGTAATCAAAAACTTACTAGCTTCTAGAAAAGCCCAGGACCAGATGGTTTCACTGGTGAATTCTACCAAACATTTAAAGAAGAATTCATGCCAAGCCTTCTTAAAGTGTTTCAAAAAGTTGAGGAGGGAATATGCCCGACTCCTTTTACAAGGCTAGCATTACTCTGATACCAAAACCAGATAAGGACACTGCAAGAAAACAAAAGTATAGGCGAATATCCCTAATGAATGTAGGTACAAAAACTCTGACCAAAATATTAGCAAACTAAATTCAATCGCATATTAAAAGGATAATGATGATCAAACTAAAAGTCTTCTGCACAGCAAAGGAAACCATCAGCAAAATGCAATCTACAGAAGGGGAGAAAATATTTGCAAATCATATAATCTGATGAGGGGTTAATATCTAAAATCTCTAAGGAGCTCACAACTTGATAAGAAAAAATATATACAATTTAAAAAGTGGGCAGAGGATGGGACACCTAGGTGGCTCAGTCTGTTAAGTGTCCAGCTCTTGATTTCAGCAGTTTGGGAGTTGGAGTCCTGCATCAGGCTCCATGCTAACAGTGCAGAGCCTGCTTGGGATTCTCTCTCTTTCCTTCTCTCTCTGCCCCTCCCCTGCTCACTTTCTCTTTTTCTCTCAAAATAAAAAGAAATGGGCAGAGGAATAAACATTTTTCCCAAGAAGACCTACAAATGGCCAAAAGGTCCATGAAAAGATACTCAAAATCTCTAATCAGGAATATGTAAATGAAAAGCACAAGACCTCACCTCACACTGTTAGAATGGCTATCATCAAAAAGACAAAAGAACAAGTGTTGGCAAACCTGTGGACAAAGGGGAACCCTGTGCACTGGTAGGAATGCAAACTGGTGCAGCCCCTACGGCAGACGGTATGAAGGTTCCTCAAGAAATTGAAAAAAGAACTATTGTATGATCTGGCGATTGTGCTTCTGGTTATGTTTTGAAAGGAAATGAAAACACAATCTGAAAGAGATCTGTAGTCCCATGTTCAGTGCAGCCTTCTCCACAACAGTCAAGATATGGAAGCAACATAAGTGTCAACAGATGAATGGATAAAGATGTGGAAAAAAATTCAGCCACCAGAAATGGAAATTCTTCCATTTGTGAGGACATGGATGGAAGTTGAGGGCATTATGCTAAGTGAGATAAGCCTGAGAGTGAGAAATGCAGTATGATATCATTTATATGTGGGAAGCTAAAAAAGCTAGAATCATAGAAACCTTAGAAATACAGAAAGTTTCTTTCTTACAGACCTTAAAAGCTGAAGGCAGCTGTAACACTTGGCAAAAGTAATTTTATGGTCATCAGAGACCTTGACTCCCTTATCTCGGTGCTCCCTATCCTCAGCATCTGGTTTCTATTTCACGGTTCAAAATGGCTGCTTAAACTCTGGTCATTGCGCCTATATTCCAGCCAGCAGAAAGGAAGAGGCATCAAAGCACTGATCCTTCCCTCCAAGAATATTTTTCAGAAGTTGCATGCAGCAATTATATTACAACCCACTGCCAATTTTAGTCCTACTGCCATGCCTACCTGTAAGGTATGCTGGGGGAATGCATAGTATTTTGGATGTTTGTGTGACCAGCTAAAACTGATGGTTTTATTTATCAGGAAAACAGAAAGGATGGATATCATGGGACAGCTCAGAGTCTCTCCCATAACAACTAATTCCAAAATTCTTTAGAGGAAAAAGTAAGCACTTCATCCCAAATTCCTAATCATTTTATGAGCTCCCGGTACTCTTTAAAACTCTTTTACAAACACTTGGGGTGCCTGGGTGGCTCAGTCAGTTGAGCGCTCGACTTTGGCTCAGGTCATGATCTCATGGTTTGGGAGTTCGAGACCCCCCCCCCCCCATCAGGCTCTGTGCTGAAAGCTCAGAGCCTGGACCCTACTTTAGATTCTGTGCCTCCCTCTCTCTCTGCCCTCTCCTGCGCTCGTTTGCTCGCTCTCAACAATAAACATTAAAAAAAATTTGTAAACTCTTTTATAAACGTTCTGACAGTAGCAAAAGTCTAACAGTATCTAATAATCGTGAGTCAGAGGTGCTCAATTTCAGTGTCAAGGGCGCTGGCAGCAGGTGCCAACCACCTGAGGATTCAGGTTTTCAGGAATTTCGCCTGTCACTAGTGAGGACCAGGGGCCCCTCCCGGAAGGCATGGGATCATGCCTTTGCTTGCGTGTATCTCCACAGAACCCAGCCCTGTGCTCGGCATGGAGAAAATACAAAGCAAGTATTAAGGCACTGACCACATGCCAGAAGCAGAAAGAGATTTGTGGAGATTATCCAATCGAAACTGCACTTCTGAAATGAAGGATCTGAAGCTGGAATAAACCTTGGCAAGTGCTGGCTACGTGTAGGCTTGGCGTAAAGGACTTGAACCCTGTTATCTTGCGTGCATTAGTGATAAAGCTGAGTTTACGTAAATTCAGATCTTGGGCTCTGCACTAACATAAAACTTTTTCACTTAACATTTTCTGACTTAATTCTGACACTTTTCCTGCATGTGCAACTTAATTCACATTTGATTAATGTCTACCTCGTTTTAATGGATTTTATTTTCAGTTGGAAGAAAGAAAATTATGTTTTTTATATTGCCTCCATCTCTTCAATTTTACTTTTCATTTTTCCTGAGAAACAGATTTTCTTTTTTAGGTCTCAAAGGGTTTTACATTTGTCTCTCAATATTGTACATAGAGTAAAGTGTACATGCTCTAAAACCAGGTAGCTGGGACTTGAAACCTAGCTTTCTCACTGTCTATGTGACCTTTGGAAAATTACCTGATCTTTCTGTGCCCTACTTTTCACATTTGGGAAGTGGAGATTAGAAGACCCACTTACTTCATAGATCTATTGTGGAGAGCGAATAGAGTAATATATATAGCCAGCTAGCTTCGTACCAAGCCAATGTTCAATACATGTTATTTGAGGATGATGGTGGATTCTTAAGGATGTTATTCCCTTGCTACCTAGCATATTTTTGGCCAATTCTCCTCCTTTAGTAATTTATAAGTATTTAGAAAATTACAACTAATATTGACATTCAACTAAGAAAAATATCACAACATAGTTGAAGCTTCTAAGACCATATTTTCATACGGTTCACTCAAAACTGAACAGAGGTTAGGGGTTGGTGGAATAAAAATTAAAATGCATGTATAAAGGGTCACCTGGGTGACTCAGTCAGTTAAGCATTAGACTCTATTTCTGATCGGGTCATGATCTCTCGGTTGAATTTGAGCCCCCCACCCCGTCTGGGCTCCACAGGCACAGTTGGAATTTTCTCTTCTTGTCTCTGCCTCCCTCCCCCCATCCTGCCACTTGTTTGAACTCTGTCTCTGAATAAATAAGCTTAAAAAAATATACTAAAAAAAGTGCATGCACAAAGACTCTGCAATGATTGGAGGTGAGGGTTGAATGGGAGATGAAAGGATTCACCTTCCCTCTTGCACTATTAGCTGGCTAAGTCACACATGAAGAGAATTACACCACGCAACTCTTCTCAAAGTGAAAAGTAGTTTCAAACTAAATTTAGCTATTATTGGCACCAGCAAGGACCACCTTAGTACAGAATGTTAAGGTTTAAATATTTAAAAACTGTTTCAGTGAATAAAATACAATTTTGTGTATTTTAGTTTATACAGTGCTTTAGGTTCTCACAGTCCCTTTCCCCAAGGATACCTTAGTCACATGTCTGCATTGAAACCAATTGCTGTTGACAAATGGGCTAGATTATTCTGGTTCTGGGGCTGGTTCAGGGCAGGAAGGTAAATTCAAATACTTCTGCAAGTCTCTCTTTCCTCTGGGAAAGTGTTTTGTCACACCAGAATTTCTTTCAAGAAAATGGCAGCATCTCCCAGAAAACATGGCCTATCACCATTTTCTGCCTAGAATAGCATCAACAGGTGGTGGGACCCACACACTGAGATGGGATGGAGATCTTGCTTCTGCCACTGACCATTTATATACCCCCTGAGAGAAGCTTTTCAAGTTATTGGAAATTGGCTTCTTCATCTATAAAATGGGGATATTCAAACTTGTTGCTAAAGTTGTTTTTGAGATAATCTGATGTCATTACCCTGAAAGTACTTTGCAGCTATAACAGATCGTAACAATAAAGATTGGTATTATTATTTCTCCTTTTAGAGATGAACTACTTGATTTTCAACGTTAGGTGCAGGATGTTCTTATTCTGAAATGAGGAGGCTGTGATCTAGAGTAGTTAGTAAGAGGGGATTTTTGAGCAGAGACATTTGGGTTTTAATCCCCGTTCTAAGTGTAAATTGTGACCTCAGGAATGCCTTTAACCTCTCCAAATCTTGGATTCCTCATCTATAAATTGGAGATAATAGTTGTGTATAATCTATAGAATTTATAAGATTTAAATAGATGAATATTCTTCAGCAGAACACAGGCAGACCTTGAAGATATTGCAGATTTGGTTCCAGACCACCACAGTAAAGTCGATACTGTAATTAAGTGAGTCAAATTAATTTCCTTATTTCCCAGTGCAAATAAAAGTTATGGAATCTAGACACACTCTATGGTGTCAATTTCAAGCATCCAAAATTTACTTAACGTAGGTATTATAATGACCATCATTTGTCAGCGATATCAACGAAAGTAATCTAAATACACTGATAAAATATCTTCTTTGTAATTCTTCATAGTTAAAAAGAAAGGTGGTAGGAAGTCTTTGTAGACTCATGAAAAAAAGCTTTTTTGAGAAGACACTATGGAAGGATAGATTGTTTTTATGAATTTTATGGTGGTATCCTTTAAAAAAATTTTTTTTAATGTTTTTATTTTTGAAGGAGAGAGAAAGCGAGACAGAGCATGAGCGGGGGAGGAGCAGAGAGAGAGGGAGACACAGAATTAGAAGCAGGCTCCAGGCTCTAAGCTGTCAGCACAGAGCCCGACGTGGGGCTTGCACCCACAAACTGTGAGATGACCTGAGCCGAAGCTGGACACTCAACCGACTGAGTCACCCAGGTGCCCCAAATTTTGTGGTCATATCTTTTTAAACGGAAAATGGGAAACGTTTCTTGAGTGTTGCTATGAGCAAGACACTGAGATTAAATTTGAAATTAATGTCACTAAATAAACAGTCTTTAGCTTGGCTCAGAAGTTTTAAGAAGAGTGCCAGAACCATCTGTGTTCTCTGAGCAACTTCTCCCTTTGAAGGAAACGTGATTATCCAAAGAAGGATCCTCCAAAGTAAGGTTGGGAAAATGTAACACATCATGTGTACTAAGTTGACAGTCAAAAGCTTTGAAGATTGTATGAAAGTTGAATGCCCTCCTTAGGGGTACCAGCTTCCAGCCTGTGTGAGCATATCTCACACTCCTCCAGTCACTTAAGAGCTAGTGATTCATCCAAAATCCAGGTGTCTCTCCCAAAGAGTCGTTAGCGAAATAATAGTATTTGTTTGTGAAAAGCACTGGAAGAAAAAGAATAATTCTGAGCAGCACAATAACCACACTGCAGAACTGTGAATAGAGCAGGAGTCTTCCTAAATGTAGAAACCAATGCTAACTAATGCGGCCAGCAGAAATTTCAGATTTGGTAATGAAGAGTGGTTGCTGAATATTCATAGAGCGTGTCATTAAAGGACCTGGCCAAGTTAAAAATAAATTTGTCTAGATTTTCTGAGAAATAAACAATGAATCTTTAACAATGAAACCAAAAGCTAGAAAATTTGAAATAAAGTACTTACTGGCCCTTCCTTAACTTCTCTTCCACCCTGTTCTTAGCTCTAGTTGGGAGAAAGTTGCTACTTCTTTTTTTCCTTTTTTCGTTTTCTCCCCAGCTATATATTATCCATGATCATTGGCTTCTTCTTCTTCTTTTTTTAGTCTATTTTTTGACAGAGCATGACTTGGGAAGGGGCAGAGAGAGGGAGAGAGGACCCCAAGCAGACTCCAAGCTGTCAGCACAGAGCCTGATGCAGGGCTCAATCTCATGAACCACTGTGAGATCATGACCTGAGCAGAAATCAAGGGTCCGATTCTCAACGGACTGAGGCACCCCGATCATTGGCTTCTTTTTAAAGAATAATTTGTTTCTTAAAGACCGTTAACCTAATAAAACTTTACATAGCCTTTGGCAAAAAACATCTATATCTGAGTCTGAATAATCTCAATTTGTATTCCCTGATTTTAGTCTGAGAATGAGGTCATGTTAATTCTTTTCTTTCCCCACTCTGAAAAGAACTGACAAAAAAATTAATTGGCTGCTTTACTATATCTTCCAACACTAAAATCACTTTACTATAATCAAGGGATTGGTGCCAGAAAACACTAAAGCTTAGGACAGTTTGAATCAATCAGTGAAGACCATGCCATGTCTGGTGGGGGAAACTGAGGAAAGCAAGAGGCAACCATTCTGGCTGTGAGATAGCGTGAGACAGAGGACTTCCAAGCTGGCTTCTCCCTAGTGGTGCTTCCCTTGGATGTTTCCCCGCAGTTCTCAGGGGACAAGAGCTCCCCTTCAGGACTCTCCATCTTCTGTTGACCCTAGCTGCCCTCCACATTCCCCCTTACAGAGCCCCTCGGGGCTCCTGGGAAACAGAACGTGGCTCTTACCAAATTGTATAATGCCTTGCTGTCTCAGTTGATTTATTTAATAGTCCTGTACCACAGAGATAATTAGAGGAAAACCTACCTATTGAGGAATAGCTTCTAACTAGGATGTGCCAGCTTATCAGTAATCCTACCTCAGACTTTCATAGAGACATTTTTATTTGAAGATCAAAAGAACTGCTTTCTAAGACCTGCTGACAAGTAGGATCATTATACATGCCAGACCAACCCTCTATTTGTGGAAATAGGAATCCTACTCATTGCTCTGTGAAAGACTTCTCCAAATGAGATAAAGAAACGAAAGAGAGAACATAATCCTTCCCTGGGAGATACTATTCTTCCCTGTTGGAAAGAAGAGGAAATCTTAATTCACTTCTGTGAACTCTAAAGGGTTCTCATCAGTCTCACTGAAGCTAGTTGAATTTAACATAAATAAGTGTGAGTGTATGTTATGTTTAGTGTTTCTACATTTTAATAGTATTTTTATTTTATTTTAATTTTTATTTTTTTAATATGAAATTTATTGTCAAATTGGTTTCCATATAACACCCAGTGCTCATTCCAACAGGTGCCTTCTTCAATACCAATCACCCACCTTCCCCTTCCTCCCACCCCTCCATCAACCCTCAGTTTGTTCTCAGTTTTTAGGAGTCTCTTATGTTTTGGCTTCCTCCCTCTCTAACATCTTTTTTTTTTCTTCCCCTCCCCCATGGTCTTCTGTTAAGTTTCTCAGGATCCACATAAGAGTGAAACCATATGGTATCTGTCTTTCTCTGTATGACTTATTTCACTTAGCATAACACTCCAGTTCCATCCACGTTGCTACAAAAGGCCATATTTCATTCTTTCTCATTGCCACGTAGTATTCCATTGTGTATATAAACCACAATTTCTTTATCCATTCATCAGTTGATGGACATTTAGGCTCTTTCCATAATTTGGCTATTGTTGAAAGTGCTGCTATAAACATTGGGGTACAAGTGCCCCTATGTATCAGTACTCCTGTATCCCTTGGGTAAATTCCTAGCAGTGCTATTTCTGGGTCATAGGGTAGATCTATTTTTAATTTTTTGAGGAACCTCCACACTGTTTTCCAGAGCAGCTGCACCAGTTTGCATTCCCACCAACAGTGCAAGAGGGTTCCTGTTTCTCCACATCCTTGCCAGCATCTATAGTCTCCTGATTTGTTCATTTTGGCCACTCTGACTGGCGTGAGGTGATATCTGAGTGTGGTTTTGATTTGTATTTCCCTGATGAGAAGTGATGTTGAGCATCTTTTCATGTGCTTGTTGGCCATCTGGATGTCTTCTTTAGAGAAGTGTCTATTCATGTTTTCTGCTCATTACTTCACTGGATTATTTGTTTTTCGGGTGTGGAGTTTGGTGAGCTCTTTATAGATTTTGGATACTAGCCCTTTGATATGTCATTTGCAAATACCTTTTCCCATTCTGTTGGTGGCCTTTTAGTTTTGTTGATTGTTTCCTTTGAAGTGCAGAAGCTTTTTATCTTCACGAGGTCCCAATACTTCATTTTTGCTTTTAATTCCCTTGCCTTTGGGGATGTGTCAAGTAAGAAATTGCTACGGCTGAGGTCAGAGAGGTCTTTTCCTGCTTTCTCCTCTAGGGTTTTGATGGTTTCCTGTCTCACATTCAGGTCCTTTATACATTTTGAGTTTATTTTTGTGAATGGTGTAAGAAAGTGGTCTAGTTTCATCCTTCTGCATGTTGCTGTCCAGTTCTCCCAGCACCATTTGTTAAACAGACTGTCTTTTTTCCATCGGATATTCTTTCCTGCTTTGTCAAAGATTAGTTGGCCATACTTTTGTGGGTCTAGTTCTGGGGTTTCTATTCTATTCCATTGGTCTATATGTCTGTTTTTGTGCCAATACCAGCTTTTGATGATTACAGCTTTGTAGTAGAGGCGAAAGTCTGGGACTGTGATGCCTCCCACTTTGGTCTTCTTCAAAAGTACTTTGGCTATTCGGGGTCTTTTGTGGTTCCATACAAATTTTAGGATTGTTTGTTCTAGCTTCAAGAAGAATGCTAGTGCAATTTTGATTGGGATTTCATTGAATGTGTAGATTGCTTTGGGTAGTATTGACATTTTAACAATATTTATTCTTCCAACCCATGAGCATGGAATGTTTTTCCATTTCTTTGTATCTTCTTCAATTTCCTTCATAAGATTTCTATAGTTTTCTGCATACAGATCTTTTACATCTTTGGTTAGGTTTATTCCTAGGTATTTTATGCTTCTTGGTGCAATTGTGAATGGGATCAGTTTCTTTATTTGTCTTTCTGTTGCTTCATTATTAGTGTATAAGAATGCAACTGATTTCTGTACATTGATTTTGTATCCTGCAACTTTGCTGAATTCATGTATCAGTTCTAGCAGACTTTTGGTGGAGTCTATCGGGTTTTCCATGTATAATATGTCATCTGCAAAAAGTGAAAGCTTGAGTTCATCTTTGTCAATTTTGATGCTTTGGTTTCCTTTTGTTGTCTGATTGCTGATGCTAGCACTTCCAACACTATGTTAAACAACAGCGGTGAGAGTGGACATCCCTGTTGTGTTTCTGATCTCAGGGGGAAAGCTCTCAGCTTTTCCCCATTGAAAATGATGTTAGCTGTGGGCTTTTCATAAATGGCTTTTATGATGTTTAAGTATGTTCCTTCTATCCTGACTTTCTCGAGGGTTTTTATTAAGAAAGGATGCTGAAAAAAAAAAAAAAAAAGAAAGGATGCTGAATTTTGTCAAATGCTTTTCTGCATCGATTGACAGGATCATATGGTTTTTATCTTTTATTAATGTGATGTACCCCATTGATTGATTTGTGAATGTTGAACCAGCCCTGCAGCCCAGGAATGAATCCCACTTGATCATGGTGAATAATTCTTTTTATATGCTGTTGAATTTGATTTGCTAGTATCTTATTGAGAATTTCTGCATCCATATTCATCAGGGATATTGGCCTGTAGTTCTCTTTTTTTTGATAGGTCTCTGTCTGGTTTGGGAATCAAAGTAATACTGGCTTCATAGAATGAGTCTGGAAGTTTTCCTTCCCTTTCTATTTTTTGGAACAGCTTGAGAAGGATAGATATGATCTCTGCTTTAAATGTCTGGTAGAACTCCCCCCTGGGAAGCCACCTGGTCCTGGACTCTTATTTGTTGGGAGATTTTTGATAACTGATTCCATTTCTTCACTGGTTATGGGTCTGTTCAAGCTTTCTATTTCCTCCATTTTGAGTTTTGGAAGTGTGTGGGTGTTTAGGAATTTGTCCATTTCTTCCAGGTTGTCCAGTTTGTTGGCATGTAATTTTTCATAGTATTCCCTGATAATTGCTTGTATTTCTGAGGGATTGGTTATAATCATTCCATTTTCATTCATGATTTTATCTATTTGGGTCATCTCCCTTTTTTTTTTTTTGAGAAGCCTGGCTAGAGGTTTATCAATTTTGTTTATTTTTTAAAAAACCAACTCTTGGTTTCATTGATCTGCTCTATAGTTTTTTTAGATTCTATATTGTTTATTTCTGCTCTGCTCTTTATTATTTCTCTTCTGCTGGGTTTGGAGTATCTTTGCTGTTCTGCTTCTATTTCCTTTAGGTGTGCTGTTACATTTTGTATTTGGGGTTTTTCTTGTTTCTTGAGATAGGCTTGGATTGCAATGTATTTTCCTCTCAGGACTGCCTTTGCTGCGTCCCAAAGCGTTTGGATTATTGTATTTTCATTTGTTTCCATATATTTTTTAATTTCTCCTCTAATTGCCTGGTTGACCCATTCATTCTTTAGTAGGGTGTTCTTTAACCTCCATGCTTTTAGAGGTTTTCCAGACTTTTTCCTGTGGTTGATTTCAAGGCTTCATAACATTGTGGTCTGCAAGTGTGCATGGTATGATCTCAATTCTTTTATACTTATGAAGGGCTGTTTTGTGACCCAGTATGTGATCTATCTTGGAGAATGTTCCATGTGCACTTGAGAAGAAAGTATATTCTGTTGCTGTGGGATGCAGAGTTCTAAATATCTGTCAAGTCCATCTGTTCCAATGTATCATTCAGGTCCCTTGTTTCTTTATTGATCCTGTGTCTAGGTGATCTATCCATTACTGTAAGTGGAGTATTAAAGTCCCCTGCAATTACCACATTCTTATCAATAAGGTTGCTTATGGTTGTGATTGTTTCATATATTTGGGGTCTCCCGTATTTGGAGCATATGCATTTATAATTGTTAGCTCTTCCTGATGGATAGATCCTGTAATTATTATATAATGACCTTCTTCATCTCTTGTTACAACCTTTAATTTAAAATCTAGTTTGTCTGATATAAGTATGGCTACTCCAGCTTTCTTTTGACTTCCAGTAGCATGATAGATCTCCATCCCCTCACTTTCGATCTCAAGGTGTCCTCAGGTCTAAAATGAGTCTCTTGTAGATAGCAAATAGATGGGTCTTGTTTTTTTAATCCATTCTGATACCCTATGTCTTTTGTTGGAGCATTTAGTCCATTTACATTCAGTATTATTATAGAAAGATATGGGTTTAGAGTCATTGTGATGTCTGTAGTTTTCATGCTTGTAGTGATGTCTCTGGTACTTTGTGGTCCTTGCAACATTTCACTCACAGAATCTCTCTTAGGATCTCTTGTAGGGCTGGTTTAGTGGTGATGAATTCCTTCAGTTTTTGTTTGTTTGGGAAGATCTTTATCTCTTCTTCTATTCTGAATGACAGAGTTGCTGGATAAAGGATTCTCAGCTGCATATTTTTCTGTTCATCACATTGAAGATTTCTTGCCATTCCTTTCTGGCCTGCCAAGTTTCAGTGATAGGTCTGTTACTAGCCTTATAGGTCTCCCTTTATATGTTAGAGCATGTTTATCCCTAGCTGCTTTCAGAATTTTCTCTTTATCCTTGTATTTTTCCAGTTTCACTATGATATGTCATGCAGAAGATCTATTCAAGTTACGTCTGAAGGGAGTTCTCTGTGCCTCTTGGATTTCAATGCCTTTTTCCTTCCCCAGATCAGGGAAGTTCTCAGCTATGATTTGTTCAAGTATA
Source organism: Panthera uncia (assembly GCF_023721935.1). Classification (NCBI taxonomy): domain Eukaryota; kingdom Metazoa; phylum Chordata; class Mammalia; order Carnivora; family Felidae; genus Panthera; species Panthera uncia. The sequence goes on along the minus strand of NW_026057586.1, from coordinate 20,448,221 downwards.
CCTTCAGCCCCTTTCTCTCTTCCTCTTCTGGAATTCCTAATATATGGATTTTGTTGCATTTGATTGCATCACTTAATTCTCTAATTCTGCCCTCATACTCCTGGATTTTTATAACTCTCTTTTTCTCAGCTTCCTCTTTTTCCATAATTTTATCTTCTAATTCACCTATTCTCTCCTCTGCCTCTTCAATCCGAGCTGTGGTCACCTCCATTTTATTTTGCACTTCATTTATGGCATTTTTTAGCTCCTCATGACTATTTCTTAGTCCCTTGATCTCTGTAGCAATAGATTCTCTGCTGTCCTCTATACTTTTTTCAAGCCCAGCGATTAATTTTATGACTATTATTCTAAATTCCTGTTCTGTTATATTGCTTAAATCATTTTTGATCAATTTGTTAGTTGCTGCTACTTCCTGGAGTTTCTTTTGAGGAGAATTCTTCCGTTTTGTCATTTTGGATAGTCCCTGGGGTGGCTGCCAAACTGCAGGGCACTTCCCCTGTACTGTCTGGAGTAACTTGTGTTGGTGGGTGGGGCCGCAGTCAGACCTGATGTCTGTCTCCAGCCCACCACTGGGGCCACAGTCAGACTGGTGTGTACCTTACCTTCCCCTCTCCCAGGGGCAGGACTCACTGTGGAGTGGTATGGCCCCTGTCTGGGCTACTTGCACACTGCCAGGCTTGTGGTGTGCTTTGGTGGGATCTGGTGTATTAGCCAGGGTGGATCCGCAAGGTGCACAGGGGCAGGAGGGGCAGGCTTAGCTCTCTTGGCCGTTGGTGGTCCCGTGCGGGAGGGGCCCTGCAGCACCAGGAGGGAGGCTGATCCGTCGGAGGGATGGATCCACAGAAGCACAGCGCTGGGTGTTTGCACAGTGCAACCAAGTTCGCTGAACTGGTTCCCTTTGGGGTTTCGGCTGGGGGATGGGCGAGGGAGATGGCGCTGGCCAGCGCCTTTGTTCCCCGAGGAGCTGAGCTCTGTCATCCGGGGCTCAACACCTCTCCCTCCCAGTGTCCTCTCGCCCTCCCGCTCTCCGAGCAGAGCTGCTGACTTTTAAGATTCCAGATGTTAAGTCCCTCTGGCTGTCAGAACTCACGCAGTCCGGCCCCTCTGCTTTTGCAAGCCAGACTTGGGGATTCCGCCCTGCCGGGCGGGCTGCCCCTCCACCGCCCCGGCTCCCTCCCGCCAGGCGTGGAGCGCGCACCGCCTCTCCGCCCTTCCTACCCTCTTCCGTGGGCCTCTCGTCTGCACTTGGCTCTGGAGACTCCGTTCTGCTAGTCTTCTGGCGGTTTTCTGGGTTATTTAGGCAGGTATGGGTGGAATTTAAGTGATCCGCAGGACTAGGTGAGCCCAGCGTCCTCCTACGCCGCCATCTTCCGAAGTTCTCCTGCCGGCGCCCAGAGGCAGCCGCCAGCGAGGCTGCCCCGCGGCCGGCTCCGCTCTCCTCGGCCTTGCTCCTCTCTCCTCGGCCTTGCTCCTCTCAGTATTTTTAAAATTAGAAACATAAAATTGGTTCAGAGCAGACTGGAAAATAGGAAAAGGTAAAAAAAAAAAAAATTATTCACATTATCACTGTGCAGTGGCAAGCAGGAGAAACAGTTTGGAATAGAGTGTTTTGGCCTTTTTTGTGCATGTGCATAGATATAATTTCCCTCCAAAATATATAATAAAGTACCTCCCTTATTAAGATGGATTCTTTTAATCCACTTAGCGATGTATTCTAAACTCTACACACATCAAAAACTGTATTATCCCACACGTGGTATTTTTAAATGGCTTTAAATTTTTTTACTGCACAAATTCATTAGTTTAACCAGTTCTCTAAAGTTGCACATTTAGGCTGATTTCTATTTTTATGATATTAAAAAATATATATGTATATATATATGTATATATATATGTACATATATATACATGTACATATATACTGCAATAAACATCTGTAAACACATGAATACATTTTAGTATAAGAAGAATTTCTAGCTACAATTTCTGGGCTAAAGTGTATGTACCTTTTTAAGACTTCTAAAACATTTTACCTAATTGTTCTTAGAAAGGTTATACAAATTTTCTTTCCCACCAAAAGTATGAGTGTGTAATTTTCCTCAAGCCACTGCCAAATGGAAGAGTGTTGTTCTAAGTCTTGACCAAATTGACAGATTAGTTAAACAGGGATTGTCTAAGTGGTCTTATTTCATTACTGGTGAGATTGGACATGTTTTCAGTTTGTGCCATTTCGTGTTTTCTTATCACGTGTATTTTTAATGGAACTGCTCTATTCATGTCTTTTGCCCATTAATGGGGTCTTCATCTTATTGATTTGTGAAGTGATTTTTACATATTAAAAAGATAAATTGTTTGGCTGTCCTATTTCTTGCAAACATTTCCTTCCATCGTAATTTATATTTTGATTTAGTTATGGGGATTTAAATTCAGAAGTGTGAATTGTTCTTATCTGCAGATTTTCCTAACTTTATTTTTTCTATTAGTGCTAGGCCTGTAAAGTTTCTTCCTCCAACATTAAAGATTATATGAATATTCAAATACAGTTTCTTCTTTAGTATGACTTTTTTTACTCTAATCTTCAATCCACTGGAATTTATTTGATAGATCTCATGGCATAATGTTCAATTACCTTTATTTTCACAGGATGAGAAGTTTAGAAACTTGGAGGTACCAAAAGGCAGAGGTTCTACATATGGAAAAGATGGCCTAATGTGGTGAGAAGGTCTGAGTTCTGTGTTCCGGTCTCATGTCAGGTATGCCTGAATGTATGTTTCTTACATACAGGCAAGTTTCTTAACCTGTCTGTAAGTTTCAAATAAGCTTGTAGAGTTGCCATGAAGATGAAATAATACTTTTAAAAATAGGAGTACTATTTGTTGTGTCATCTTCAATTTCTTTCTTCAGTAATTTATAGTTTTCAGACTACAGGTCTTTTATCTATTTAGTTAGGTTTATTCCTAGGTATCTTAATATTTTTGGTGGGATTGTAAATGGAATTGTTTTCTTAATTTCTCCTGCTTTGTTCTTGGTGTACAGAAATGCAACAGATTTCTGTACGTGGATTTTGTATCCTATGACTCTACTAAATTTGTTTCAGTTCCAGCAGCTTTTTGATATGAAAGTTTTACTTCTTCCTTACCCATTTGGATGCCTTTGGTTATTTTTGTTGTCTGATGGCTGTGATGAGAGTAGACATCCTTATCTTGTTCCTGACCTTAGAGGAAAAGATCTCAATTTGTCCCCATTGACGATGATATTAGCTGTGGGTTTTTCATATATGGCCTTTATTTTGCTGAGGTATGTTCCCTCTAAACCTATTTCATTGCGGGTTTTTAATCGTAAATCGATGTACTTTGTCAAGTGCTTTTTCTGTATCTGTTGTAATGATCATATGGTTCTCATCCTTTCTCTTATTGATGAGATGTATCATGTTGATTTTTTGGTGAATATTGAACCACCCTGGCAACCCAGGATTAATTCCCACCTGAACATGGTGAATGATTTTTTTTAATGTACTGTTGAATTAGGTTTGCTAGTATTTTATTGAAGATAAACATTTAATATTTGTGTAATTTGGCTATCCTGGAAAAAGCTCATTTTTGAGAAATTTTGAAAGTTTTTAAAAATATATATATATTTAATTTTAGAGCATGAATGGGGGAGAGGGGCAGAGGGAAAGAAAGAATCTTTAAGCAGGCTCCACGCTCAGCACAAAGCCCAACACAGGGCTTGATCCACGATCCAGGGATCATGACCTGAGCCCAAGTCAAGAGTCAGACAACCAACTGAGCCACCCCGACACCCCAACTTTGGAAGTATTAAAAAAAAAGCAGCTCTCGGGCACCTTGGTTGGTCAGTCGGTTAAGCGTCTGACTTTGGCTCAGGTCATGATCTCATGGTTCATGGGTTTGAGCCCCACCTCAGGCTCTGAGTCTGGAGCCTGCTTCGGATTCTGTGTGTCTCTCTCTGCTTTCCCTCACTTGTGTGCATGTGCTCGCTCTCTCTCTCTCTCTCTCTCTCTCAAAAATAAAAATAAACATTAAAAAAAACATTTAAAGGGCTCTCAGAAAAATATAAATATGATTAAATGTATTTCAGGGATAAGTGTGTGTATCCTTAATATATCAAAACAAATTCAGTAGGAAGATTCTCTTAAGTAAATCAATTTTACGTTATTAAGGTACCTACTCCCCCCACAGAAAATGCTGTTTTCCTGAAAAAAATAAAATAAAAAAGTATTTTTCTGTTATGGGTACAGTCCTTTGTTTTCCCCTCCCCAGTGGAGGAAATGCTATGGGTATCAAGCCATTTTAACTCCTGTTCGGTACTACTTCTAAAAAAGTCATTTTTGTGTTTATTTTAAAAGAGATGAACTATGCTCTTAAAAAAGAAAAAGAATCCTATGAGGAAATATTTTAAGTTTTAGTCTCCTAACAGATGTTTCCGAAAGCAATAGCCTCCTCAAAAACACACCTTAATGGAGGAGGGGAGACATCTGGTGGATGCCAGTTAGAAAGAGAACCCAAGACTCACTGGATTCCAGGCCCTTAGTGAGCTGTTATGTTGTTTTTTCCATGTGTCTCTGTAAGACAAGAACAAGTAGACCGACAGAGGAAAAGGACATTAAAGGTATTAATGTCTACTGATTTGCCTTCATTAACAGCGTTGAAAATTATTTTAAATGAGATTGAGTTTAAAAAGTTTATATGTATATATTTTTCTTTTTTTTTTTTTAATTTTTTAACGTTTATTTATTTTTGAGATAGAGAGAGACAGAGCATGAATGGGGGAGGGGCAGAGAGAGAGGGAGACACAGAATCGGAAGCAGGCTCCAGGTTCCGAGCCATCAGCCCAGAGCCCGACGCGGGGCTCGAACTCACGGACAGTGAGATCGTGACCTGAGCTGAAGTCGGACGCCCAACCGAATGAGCCACCCAGGCGCCCCTATATATTTTTCTTTTTAGCATATTCCTCTAAATTTTTTAATATCACTTTAGGCCTGATGCACGTATTAACACAGCTTTTTGAAAATACGAACTATTACGAGGTATTCAAGGATATGAAGGAAGAGCTTTCTCAATCTATTTTTTGTATCACTGTTGGCATTTTCTGTCAAAGTTTAAGGTGCACACAGAGCAAAAGCAATCCATTTCTAGGATAGTATGTCACTCATACACTGGCAAAAGTATACAAAGTTAAGTTTATTAATAAACCATGTTTATTAAGCATTGTTTGCAAAGGACAAAACCTAGGAACCGCTTAGATTTCTACTGCTAGGAGAGTAAATAAATTAGACAATGTCAACATCGTGAAACCCAGCATCACAAAGACTGAGATCTATATTACCGTTAAGCTGTTTTTTGAACGTATTACAGTATTAAATCATTCACATAAAAAGGATATGTCATGTGAATAATTGCTTAGGAGTTCACACAATACATATTTTAACTGAATGACCAATGATCATGAGTTAAAATCCGTATTTAGCTAATGCTAAGGCCAAACCAAATTCATTCTCACATTCATAAGAGAATGAACTTCTGGGATAAAAACAAAAATCTGATTCAAAAGTAATAATTTGAATTCTTGCTATTAAAGTTTTAGTAGGTGTTGGTCTTGCCCTGTGGATTCAACTTTTTTTGCAACACTCTATTTCATGCCTTCCAGATTTCATACTCTGTAACGGACAACGCGGCTTATTAAAATATATTTATGGAGAATTATATTTATCATGATAAATCGCGAAAGTTCTAATGTTTACTTCATACTGATTATATTTATTTGAAATATAATGATAATATTTGCTCCAATAACATTGCAGTTTGAAATGCTATACTGTTTCATTGAACATTGTTCTCATTAAATCCTCCTCTCGACCTGGAAACTACCTCCATGTTTCTGATTTCAACACCTTCTTGAAGTCTTCCCTTATTCCTCTTGTGTTCTTATATGGCACTCCTAGAAGCTTTGTTATAGCCTGGCTCCTACTACACTGCCATTAGTTATTTACATATATATTTTCCTGATGGTCTGTATGGGGTCTATTCAGTTTTTGACCCAGACCTCTAACAGTTACTTGCTGGATGAATGAAAAAAAGAAGAAAACATTTCCTTACACTGATTCAAAATCTCCAAGAAAAACCCAACTTGATTACATTTCCCAGCTTCTTTGCGGCAAGGGGAGACACGTGACTGTGTCCTAGCAGGCAGAAATGATGTGCACCACTTGCAGGCTGGGCCCCTGCAAACCTTCACGTGCACCCCTTGGGGCTCTTTTCACTCCTGGCTGATTGGGCTGTCCACCCCCACGTGAGCTTGGAAGCCATGTGATGGGAGAGCTGCTGTCAGCCTAGTCAGCCCCTCTGCATCAGCCTCCACTGACTTAGAACCGTCCCCTGCTGTTTTACGGCTGAGAAAAAAAAAACTCGCATTAAGCCAAAATAGGTTTGCATCTATTTTGTACTGTGGCCTAGCCAACCCTAATATACTGGTCAAAGAGGAATTTGACCAAGTCTAAATGATTTAGTTCTCTTTCCTAATTCGGGCCAAGTTAGAGATGGATGTCTAGGAATCCGTCCATTTATTTAGCCAGAATCGATTGACTACCACCAGCTGCCACATTCTGTGCTTTATGCTGAAGATACAACAGTAAACAAAGAAGGCATGGATCCCGCCTCCGTGCACCATACAGAATAGTGGAAACGACAGACAAATAAGCAAGACACAAAAAGTAGTTTTAAGTTGTGATAAGTGCTATGAAGGAAATAAACAGCATTTGAAGATAGAAAATAAAAGTCATGAAGGGGATTTTCAACAGGTAAAGGTTTAGGAAAGACCTCCCCGAGAAGGTCATATTGAAGCCAAGATGATCAGGATGAGGAGTTGATGGGCCCAAAGATGAGGAGAGCCCATCCATGTGAAGACTGGAGTTAAAATCATTCCAGGCAGAAGGAGTTTCAAGCAAAGGTTATAGCATGAGAAATGTTCCCAAGTTTGAGGCACTAAAGAAGGCTGATGTGGCACATGGAATGAGAGATGATGTTGAGCTGAGCAAACCTGAACTGCGGAGTGGTTTTCAGCCAGGTAAATGTGCCAGCATTCTGGCTCCCTGCTTGTAAATCTACTGTTGGACTAATTGGACAAGGATACTCATATCTTCTGTTTGCTTTACCCAATTATTCTGTCCTATGTAGGCAGATGTCACCGAGGGAGAGACACACATGGCCAAAAGCCAGAGTGGCCCAATGTATTTGATTTCTTTCTTTTTTTTTTTCAATTAAGGGCCATCTGGGTTACTAAATTAATTTTATAAAACAGAAAAGGAGTTCTCCATGAAAATATTTTTACTCTTTTTTTATGTGTAGTCTTTTATATAAACTCCACTGATTAGAGTTAATCATTCAGAAATCTGAATAAATACATTGTCTCTTCCATGAGTTAGATCATTACATCATTATAATTTACTGATAGAAAAGTATCACTTGTTTTAATTACTGTTACTCTTATTTAATTACCCATAGATAACATCATCCATAAAAGATATTGAAGCTTTATTCATTTTTTAAATGTGCCTATGACTTCCCATATCTACAGCATTCATTTCAATGATTTTCTTAAATGTGTCCCACCCTAGGATAGCCTCAGTGCTGCTGTGACAAATTGTCTTGCCGGTAGCTACGTGGGTAATGGTCTCCATAGATTTCTCAGTTTTATGCACACTGTGTTACCTAAAGGATTCTTCACTCAATGTCATGTGTCAAGGACACCTATTATAAAAGCCATGGGATATCATTTAAGCAGCTTTATGTAGATGGAAAAGACCATCTTCCATCTTGGAAATACACCTCAGGCTTCTTTCTGTTAATTAATCTTTCCCATCGACAAGAACATTTTGAAAAAGCATCAGCAGGTTGCTGGGCAAATTCAGGAGCTACAGAGCTTCTGGCCCAGCACCCTAATGGATCCGGGTGTTGACTGCCTCAGGGTTGTTGCACTGCACCTTACCTCAGAAGTGAAATCACCATGTACAAGAGAGCCACTGCCTTGGCCTCCACAAATTGTTTCTTGGTAATTTTGCTCTGGCAATGGCTTACTCCTTGGCTTTTAAAGCGATACGAACCCCATTAAGCATCTCCCAGTTGTGTGAGACCACAGGAAATAAAGCATCTTGGTTTTCATTTTTTTTTTTTTTAATATCATGGCATGCTGAGAACTGCTTTACTAAAGTAAATCAGGGTTTTTTCATGGATTGTCAGTCCAGCATTCTGCATCAAAAGTATTGTGAAATAATATGATGTGCTTTATGTGAAATATTTAGCCCTATGCCAGGCATACAATGAACATGTAATAAGTAGCAGCTGTCTCTGTGATACTGTTATTATCTCCTCTTACAAAATCTGTTAGTGACTGATGGCTTGAGCTTCAAACCTACATCAATCAATTGAATTAACAGATGTTTATTGAGAATAGAACATGACTAGTTGCTAATTCAGTGGATAGCCAGAAAGCGTTATAGTCAGAGAGGGACAGTTCACAATGGGGTAGGTAATAGGGTAACATGCATACATGAAGCATTTAAGTCAGGATTGTAAGGGTTTAGATTTTCACAGGCAGAAGTTTGCCTTCTTTTCATCTCTTCCCAAATTATATTTATTTTGACAAGTTATAAACCTGCGAAGAAGCAACACCTGTTTTTCTTGACCTAGAATCCCCCATCGTCATAATTTGATTGCATTTGCTTTATATTCAGGCTTTTTTTTTTTTTTTTTTGCCTGAACTCTTTGCAAATAAGTTGTAGATATCCTGACACTTTACCCTTGATATTTCAGCAGGCCTCTCCAAAGAGATATTCACAATAGCATTACTTTACTCAAGGATATTTAAAAACACTGCCATAACATCATCTGCTATACAATCCATCTTTAAATTGTTCCAATTGTCCCCAAACTGGTTTTCATAGCTTTTATTTTTGATCCAGGACACAATCAATAAACAAGCATTCAGTTATTAGCAGGGTTGAATCTCCAGGCCCAGATGATTTCCACAAAAGTAGAAACTCTTGATATCATTTTCTACACATGGAGGGACGGGCGCTTCATCAATCCTTAAATTAACCATTTTGGGTAGTAAACAAATCCTCATAATTGAATTCTCACTTGATAAGACTTTCTATTAAAATCAAGCAGGATATTAAAACAATTACTCATATAGTTCACTTTTTAAAAGAAAAAAATGCTTCATGCTAATTTCCTGATAATTGGGGGGATAAGGAGGAAAAGGGGGGCACAAGTGATTGCTTTCCTTTAATTATCTGCATAATTGCTTCCATTCTCCAGGATGCTTTGTCACTGATGATGTGGACTTAGCATTACACAGGGAATACAGGTGGCTCATAGGTAAATATTGTTTTTCTACATTCTGTGGTTCATTTGGAATAGTTAGAAACATAGAGACCTATTTCTTTTCTCTGCGTGTGTTTTTGTTTGTAGCAGATAGATCACATCTCTTTGGAAATAATTAGATTAAGTTATAATGCTCCACAGCTGCTGAGTTATTAGCCAAATGCTCACCAAATGGGATCTCTCATTAGGACTCGTGAACAGGTAATCTTTTTTGATAAATGAACTTGTAATTTTCATAACCATTTACACAATACACAGATATCTTCTTTTATATTGATTTCTAATGTCTTGGCACTTAGGATGCTATATTTGATTCTCCCCTTTAAAGGATGTAAAATCATTACTGATACTTGATTAAGTTCCTTTTCAAGGTGGCACAGGATCCTCTAGGAATTAGGTACCGTGGATACTGATACTTCATGCATTAAGACTCAAATATTTTTTCCTAGTCTTAACTTCAAAGGGAAGTCACATCTTCTGATGAGTGGCTTGATATTTTTACCATTATGCAAACTCCGATGATAATTGTTATCCACATAAAAATAGTTCTCATGTTCTTATTTAACCAAAGTGGCTGAATAGGAGTTGAAATTAAGTTAACAAATGAACACAGGTGAAGGCATTCATTTTTTCCTGCATCTGAGCCGGAGTGTTTTAGGATCCAAATGGCTCCCTGATAGCAATCTAGGAACTTTAGGATGATGCGATCGTTGTCTTGATGAACTGAGAGAGTTCCAGTATCTTCTGGCATTGCAAGTAGAAAAAGCTTGCCTCGTTTACAGGAGTTAACAAATACACCTGCAGCATCTCCATGTGTTTTCTTCATTAAAAGACGTATTGAAATTAGAACCCTCCTACACTGCTGGTGAGAATGTAAAATGATGCAGATGCCTGGAAAATAGTCTGGAAGTTTCCAAAAAGGGGAAACAAAGAGTTACCACATGACCTGAAATCCCACTCCTAGGTATATACCCAACAGAAGTGAAAACATGTGTCCACAGAAAAACTTGTTTGTATCATTCAAAACAGCATTATTCAGAATAGCCAAAAATGGAAACAACACAAATGCTTATCAACGGATGAATGAAAACCTAAAATTTGGAAGAGCCATACAGAGGAATGTTACTTGGCCATAAAAATAAGTGTAGTTCTAATTCATGCTCCATCATAGATGCACCTTGAAAACATTATACAACGTGAAAGAAGCCACTTAAAAAAGAATCATATTTTATGACTCTACTTCTATTAAATGTCCAGAATAGGCAATTCTATGAAGACAGAAAGTAAATTAAAAAATTGCCCCTAGGGCTGGAAAAGTTGGGGGCATAGGGTAGGGATTTCTGACGAGTACAGGGCTTCTTATTAGAGCAGTGAAAATGTTCTGAGGTAGATTCTGAAATAGGTTACACAACTTTGTGAATATACTAAAACCATTGAAGTGTATATTTTAAATGGATCACATGAGTGGTGTGTGAATTACATCTCAAAAAATGTTTTATGTGTACAAATATATTTCTCTAATGAATTGATATGTTACATTATTTTAATATGTAGCATAATATCTTATATGTGATTGTGTATATTATATGTATGTCCTTTCTGTGGAAGGAGAAGTTGGCTTTATTGTCATAAAGCCACAAGGACAATGCAAAAATTAGTCCATAATTGTTACTACTTTTGGAAAAGTATTTTTGAAAGATCCTATTCGTCGTATTCAACCAATTAGTATCTGACAATAGACAAAAACAAAATATTATGGTTAATATATCTGTGTCTATCATAATATTAATGAGGCATAGATAAGTCATAGTGTATATGGCCTGGGGAACACTTCCTCCTCAACAACAATGAATCAGGTTGAAATCACTCTTCTTATAGGCTCTGAGTTCCAGAATATCCTTGGAACGCACTAGCCTTTGCTAATGTGACTCATTTACTAAACAAATATATTAGGAATAAAAATTACATCTACAGTAGTGCTCTATTGGAATCTCTTTTTTCTATTGCTTTAAAGACACTTTTGATGATCTGTGGCGTTCTGATCACTCTCTGAAATAGAATAATTCTGTTAAAAAAAATCCCGAGTTAATTTTTTTTTTCAGCTCAGATTTGATCCACGGCTCCAGGAAAATGAAAGGGAGAGGAAACTAATAGTGAGTTCTTTTGTGTCACTTTCCTCCTTCTTCTAGGTTTTTAGACACTAGAGGGAACATGGGGAATGGGTGATGGCAGCAACAAATACTTATTTCACTGGGTATGGAATGGCATAGTTTGTGATTATTCTTGTCTAGGTTGCTTTAAGTTGTATCTATTCTTTGGCAAGCATCCAAATGTTGGCTCTCTCATCGGACACAGGAATGATTTCAGGGAACATCACAATATTCCAAGTTGTGTCAGTTGGGACAGGCTGGCTGGTGCCGCAGTACAAACAACCCTATAAAATTAGTGGCTTAAAATGAGAAAGTGTTTTGTTTTTTGTTTTTTTTCTGCTCCTGGTATGTCTATCACACATATCTTGCACAGAAGTTAGGGCTTCTACTCCAAATCTGCTCACTGACTCTCGCCGATTGTATCTTAAAGATGATCTCCATTGCAGAAAGTCCTGGTGGGTATGGCTCCTACAATGAATGTTTTGAAATGGAAGTGAGATCTGTAACTTCTGCTCACAACTCGCGGGCCTGAATAAGGCTTATACACTCACCCTACCATGAAGAGGACAAGTGTAATCTTGTCACGTCTGGAAATATTTGGCAAACGTATAGCATGGGAGTTGTGGTTCCAACTCTGATCATTCCACCACCAGCATCTCACCATTACCAGCCTCTAGCTGTTGGAGTCCCTTTATCCAGAAGCAGGACATCTTGCATGGGGCACAGATGATGGCTTCGTGCCTGGCTATCCTCTGTGGTGTCCATTGAGAAGCTCAGGCATCCTTTGTCACATACGATGTATGGAAATATTCCATGTGTCTGAGTGACCACGTATGTCATTGTGGATGCAAGCTGTGGCAAGCTTGGTGATGCACCACCTGCCATTTACTCCCCCTCTTTCCATCTTTCCTTCCCTTTTCCCTCACTCCTATTGCCTTGAGGTTGAACCGTTAGGTAAGGCTTTAACAATTCATCTTTGCCTCTAGAGAATTGAGCTCAGACAAGTAGTTATCCTTGGGAGAAAAGCGTGAATAGTGACTTGGAAAAACCACAAGATGGAATTTCAGACAGGCTGGTAATATTCTACTTCTTGGCTTGGGAGGTTACAGTGTGTTCAATAATTGATTGAACCGTGCATTTATATTTTGTGTACTCTTCTAAATGTATTTTTTTTAAACTTGAAATCTTATGGAAAAAGAATCCTTGAAATTATATTTTATCTAAAGCTGCCACAGAGTCAAATCCTAAAATTGGAGCAGAGGAGCAATGGAAAAGGAATTAGAAGTGAACTGAGTAGACTAAGCCCTACTTCGTTGAGAACCTGAGCTCTTAAAAGCTTCCCTGTTCTTCCCTTCCTTTAGTGACACTATTTCCTCTATTTCACAGCCGAGGCACTGGAAGCCCAAAGGAGGAACATCAAATACTACATCCCACAGATTTTCATGGCAGAAGGTAAGAACAGTCTTTGGTGGGACCAAATGATCCCATTTCCTTATTCCATAATTAGCATCCTTCACGAGCCTGAAACATTTAATAATCCTAGTTAAAATCCAACTGAGCTCGTAGCATTTTGTGATTTTTGCCTGAGTCTGTTTAACAAAGTGTTACAACTTCAGGAAGGGCTATGAGTAATACCTATGAGTAATTACTGTGAGTAATACCTATATTAGAGCGTAAAAGATATAAGATCTAAAGTTGTCAATGCTATAAAAATACAAAATACCCAGTGATGCGTAAAGCAGATTGCACTGCTCTGCCACTTGCTATAATTGCCTTTCATAAGCTCTCTTTCTCATCAGTTGGAGCTGTGGTTATCGTTTCTGGATACTACTACTCTAAGTTTTTTTCTCTCTTTTTTTAAATTTATTTTTTTAAGTTTTTATTTATTTTGAGAGAGAGCGCGCAAGTGGGAAGGGGCAGAGAGAGAGAGAGAGAGAGAGAGGGAGAAGGAATCCCAAGCAGGGTCTGTGCTGTCAGCACAGAGCCTGACGCGGGGCTAGAACTCACAAACTGTGAGATCGTGACCTGATCTGAAATCAAGAGTAGGTGGGTATAACCAACTGAGCCATCCAGGCTCCCCCTCTTGTTTTTTTTATTTTTTTTAGAATAATGCAAAAGAGCTCTTTGGCATGGCTCCAAGTCTCTACATCCTTAGAATAGGCAATTCTATGAAGACAGAAAGTAGATTAATTGTTCCTTGGGGCTGGGAGGCTTGGGGGTGGGAGAAAGGGCAGTGACTGCTAATGAGTACAGAGCGTCTTTTTAAGGTGGCACCTGTCACCAGGAGGTGTCACCCAGAGGAACTGCGACATCCCACAGATGATTTTGCAGCCTCTCACTTTGTGAGGCAAGATCTTTTTGGGCCATTCCCTCCAAACCCTACCCCCTCCTCTACCTCTGTGGCCTCAGAGCTGAGGTAGACCAGAGGGGGAAGAGGGAGGCATTAAGAGCAGATGGGAGCTCTGCCATGATGCTAGATGCTAGAGCTGGGGAGAAGGGAAAACTTGAGATCTGAGCTTAAGTGGGAGAAAGATTCCTACAATGACAAACGAGATCTGCTTGTTTAGCAGCAGGCTGTTATTTGGATAGCTTTATCCACTATTCAGGTCACGACAGCCTATAAAGTATTTCTATCACGATATAGTAAGGGAACTGAGAAACAGAGATTTCATCTACTTTCCCTAGGTTGCACAATTTCGAGTGGCAGGCAGGGGGGCTCTGGAGGACAGGATGAAGTCAGTACAGGATAAGACTTTTTGTGTGTTGAGGAGTGAAGAAAGATTAGCGAGTGTTGTTGAAATGGTTGAAAAGGGGAAAAAAACCATTTAATGATCGTACCCCCGCAAATTCAGACTGATCTGGGGTGGAAATACACAAATAGGAATAAACAATACATATGTTTACAATATGAAAATATATGCATAGAACTTAAGGCTGTTTATCAAATATTAATAGCAATTGTCACTGGGAGGTGGAATTATGAGTGACTCTTAATGTTCTTCTTTGTATTTTTAAGTGATTTCCCCAAATTTCTACTATGAATAAATACACTTTTATATGTTAATTAGAAAAAACGCAGGAAAAATTATATAAATAGCCACCACTTAAATCTAGATCCAAAATGCACGATTTACCCCTTAATTGTTTCTGTTTGCGATATAAATGAGAGAATTAAATGGAAGTTACTGCACTCTTGGGAATTTTGTTTACAATTCGTAGAGTGGATAGCAAGAAAGGCAGAGAAAGAAATGAGAGCTGTCAGTATATTCTATGAGAAGAGAGCCATGTTTGTCCCGTTCACCATTGTGTCCTCCGGGAGTTAACCCGCTGACCAGTGCAAATGACCTGCCAGGAAACCGCATGGCCTTTGTATGTCTACAGCCTTGGTGGCTCAGTTGTAATGGTGAACTGCCGTGCCTAGTACACATGCTGGCACACGGTGGAAGCAGCAGGAATGCCTGGGGGACCCACTAGGTGCTCAGCCGAGATGGAGTTAACTTAGAGAAGAAATAACAATGTAGAAAAGATCTATAGTCACCAAATACACAACAGGCCCCGGGGTCTTCATAAACCCTTGAGGAGGGCACATGTTTCAGGGAGCTAAGGCCCTGCAAGAAATGCTGGGGGCAAAATGCAGTGACTTGAAAGCTATTACCATTAAACTTTATCCCATCTGTATACAACAAAATGGGGGCAAGGCAGGAAAGTGCACTGCCTTTGAAACCATCTAGTGTTTGACTCTGCATTTTGTGACTTAGTGTAGACCAACCACCAAACGAGAATGGAATATTTCAATAGGATGACCTATATCTCCTAACTAGCAAGTATCTAGGTCATTCAGATGAGCTTTCATCTGTAATCTTGGCTTTATGTAGATATGATCTCATATTTCTAATTTTATGAACTGAGTTATAACCTCAGTACCTTGGGCAAAGATCAGACGAAATGATAGGATATCCATAACTGAAAATATCTTGATATTCACTTTCTACCTACCAGCCCTTGGTCAAGAGTAATTGTAATGATCGGTTCAATTTATATATAAACTCTTGCTCCTGGAGTTCCTTTCTATTAGTCTTTTGTTACTGTTGTTTAGTAAACTGTATTTCTTTATAAATATGGAGAAAATCCAGGCCTTCACTAGTGAAATCTTTGGTGGAATTCAAATGAGTACAGTTTAATCATAACAATCATTTATATTTTAGTATTTGTGTTGAATTCTTAATATCCAGCTGCTTGCCTCATTTATATCAAGTGACTGTCAGCAGTAATATTTCTTGAGTAAATATCTCCCAATTGTACCTCCATTTGTACTAAACATCACCTTACATGTAATTTAGGGACTTTGAGGCAACGTCCGTCTGAAACAACTGTCCCATCAATTAATAGGATTCTTGGTTTTCTATACGTTGGTTTTAGTATACCTATAATGGCATTATTTAAAAAGAAATTGGCAATTGTTTAGTGCCATCTAGTGGGTAGTTTGTTGTGAACAAAAACTAAAAATCTTGTTCAACAAAGAAGTTATGTTGCATTTTATTATTTTTTATAATGCTATTAAATGTATATAATTTTAATATCAAGTTTTATAAATTAGGACATAACAGAGCCAACAAATTCTAAAATTATTACTATTGCATTAAATAACTAGTTTTTTGAATAGGTAAGAAATACATTAGAGATTGTCCAAATACTTTATAATTGCTCTCTTTTATTGAAAAATGTAATGCTCTCAAAACTAATTTAAAATTCCATAACATGTATCTCTCATTAATAAAAAAATTTAAATTCTGCTCTTCAGAAGAAGTGGTTTGATATTGATGTTAAGTGTAGGAGTGTTAATAACAAGAACATAATTTCTTACAAAATTGCTTGGTTTGGAAAGCCTATGACTTACTACAAATAAAGTATTTTAGGGAAGTAACCTAGCACATTTTAGCATAACATTCATAGCATTAATTTTATACATTGTTGCTTTCATTAGTTTTAGAAACAAAATATCAGTGTATATTCTACCATTATTAAAAATACTTTTCAAGTCATCACTATTTAGAGCTTAACATTAGAATATATGTGTGCATTGTTGGTCAGCATTATTAACTGAGTATCACTTCAACATCATCTGTTGAATAGAATGAATGTGTGGATGGAATGGAATAAATGCGGATGGAAAGGATGCCTTTTTGTCAAGGATGTCTGTGCTCGAGTGCAGCTGACAGTATGGAAGACAAGGACACCTCATGTGTATTGCCAGAGTGATCTTTTTTCCTTCCTTCACTGACTAAGCTTGGTGATAATGAGAACTGCACAGCAATGAAATGCATGGTCTTGTGAGATACAGGTCTTGCACCAGATGTCTATGAATAGCAGCTGGATGGCCGTGATGGTGATGATGTTATGATGGCGGTGACTGTATCATGACATAACAAAACTGCCACTGAATGTTCACTGTGGACCAAGAAGGGTTCTCATTGATTTGCATAAATTACATTAATCTTTTTCCACAAACATGTGAATTGGTGCTATTAGTTTTCCCATTTTGTAGAACAGAGAAAAAAGGTACATGGGGTTAAGCATCCTGTCGAAGGTCACACAGCTGGTCACACAGGAGTATTGGATGGATGAGAACCCAAGTATGTTGGCTTTTGCTCTTAATTTTGCTCTGTTGCTAACTGCAGCAATTATGAATGGGTTTCAATGTCTTTTACTCCTCTCATTTCATTATAAATGAATTTCTGGTGTGATGTGTGTGGTTCAATTAGAAGGCCCCAGCATACCTTTGAAATTCTAACATTTCTGTGTTTCTGCAAAAGAATTTTTTCTCACAGACAGAAGGAATATTATGAAATTGCATCTCTAAGAAATGAATGTAAAATTCCCCTTGTGAATAACAATCGGCGTTGTCATTAAAAATTGGCATTGACAATTGACGTTGACATTGTCATCATCAGGGTTTCCAGGATACTAAATTCCTTTCTGAATCCTGGGAACCCTTTTTGTGGAGGTCCAGGCCCCATCAGCCAAGCAGACCCTGGACAATGACCAATGACCAATGCTTGGTCAATCACATATTCTCCCTTGGGATTCTGAGTCATGGACAGATGATAGAAGGAATAAGGGACAACCTCCATTCACAATGGTGGTCATACCTGGAGACATTTGTGGGAGAAGGGGGCTTGTGCAGGCTACTCCTACCAAAAGTTGTTGTCCTTTCTGTTCCTTGGCCTCTTATATTTTACCAGCCTGGTTTGGCAGCCTGTTATGAATAGCGAGCTGCTATTATACTTCTAATGTATCCTATTTCTGCATAAGATCATCAGAGTCTGAGAACCTTGACTGACACCCCTCTTCTAACACCAATACGGTGATGCTGACAGCTACTGGTACTTGTCAACATTAGAGAGATTACTTTGGTGCTGTCTCCACTAAATCATGTTGAAGCATATGAGTATAATTGATTATGATTTTCCAGTGTAATAGAACTTTCATGAGAAATCTGCTGACCTGACAGTTCAGACTAGAGGTTTTATCATAACTATATTATAACTTTTTAATACATCTCAGAAGAAATATTGTAATTTTACTTCACTTAGAGAATGGTTATTGGGGTTTTCAATCTATTGTGGAGTATTGACACTCAATGACTATACTAGTGAAAGACAAAAAATGTCATTTTTCTCCCTGTGATATTAGAGTATGGACTTAGAAGAATTCTACAGTTGGCATTACTGCATCTTATGGATTTTAATATGAGTGTGACAGATTGTGTAACATGATGGTCCTATAGTACAGATTTGGGGCCCCAGAGACAGTGGGTTTCAGTGACTCTCTGTTCTAATTACCATGTGTGATCTTAGGCAAGCTATTTAACTTCTCTGTGCCTCTTTTCCTCTAGTTATTAAATGGCAATAATCATAGAGATTATTTTAATAATTACAACTAAGTAATTTAAGGAGTCACAATTCTCATTTTCCATCAACACCTGGCATAAAGATAAAATGAATACATATCTTAATGGCATAAACCTAATACATAGAAATAACATTTGTTTCTGTCAGGAAAGAGGCTCCCAGGGTTCCTGGGTGGCTCAGATGGTTAAGCATCTGACTTTGGCTCAGGTCAGTGATCTCATGGTTTGTGAGTTCGAGCCCTGCTTGGGGTGAGCACAAACCCTGCCTTGGGTGAGTACAGTCTCTGTTTCTCTTTCTCTCTCTTTCTCTGCCTGTTGTGGATTTCAGTCTCCTTCTCTCTGCTCCTCGATCACTTGCACCCTCTCTCTCAAAACAAAAACAAAAAACAAAAGAAAGAGGCAATGTTCACAA
Organism: Panthera uncia; assembly: GCF_023721935.1. NCBI lineage: Eukaryota > Metazoa > Chordata > Mammalia > Carnivora > Felidae > Panthera > Panthera uncia. Next base: position 20,429,348 of record NW_026057586.1, on the reverse strand, counting down.
AGTTACCCTACATCATGTCAGTAGCTTTTGTTTATGTTAATTAAAATAAAAGAAACTAAAAGTGTATGAGCAGAAAACCAGGATTTAACATGAATACAATATTCTTAACTGAAGACCTTATTGGAACTTCACCAGTTTTTCCACTGATGTCTTTTTTTCTGCTTCAAGCTGGGTAAGAGATATTTGGAAACTCACTGTGCTATTTTTGCAACTTTTCTATAAGTCTAAAATTAGTTCTGAATCAAAAGTCATTTTTAAACACAGAATAAGAAAAAAAAGAATGAAAGTTTAGAAGAGTAGAAATAATGTTTTACTTTTCCCTTTAAAGAAACATACCTGAACAAAAGTGATGACTTGGAATAAAATTATGTAAAAGGAGATTTGTACATGTAAAATCATAGTAGAGAAGCTCTGAAGCTAGCTGCCCGTGAGCCCTGAAGGGCTGACCACGTATTTGACAATACAGCAATAGCAGAACGGTAACAGAGAGATCTAGATCCTGTTAGTTGAAGACGAAATTTTAAGCCATCCTCATCCAGACCCCATCACATGTAGTCTAAATTCTTTTTATTGTATTCAGTTGTCTTTTATCTCTAGCTCTGATCCTTCTTGTAACACACTTTTTGATTGATCTTAGAGGAGATAGCTTTCTTAGTTTCAATCCCCCTGCTCTAAAATTGCATTTCTCATTCTGTGACCCATGGACAAATCACCTAAAAGGCATGTTAATAATGTTAATTCTTGGTTGAAACCTTAGGCTTAGTCAGAATCTCTGGACATTCGTCTCAGCAATCTGCTTCTCTGAAAATGCCCTAGGTCTAATTTGCAAGACTTCCAGGATGCAGTTTGAATATCTACACTTGACATCTAGGACCCTCTTACCTTCTGCTCTGTATCCTACCACCGAAATGGCCTTAGTGTTTATGGTTATCAATCTGGCTAAGAAGCTGGTCCTGGAATTTTTTTTCCTGTAGATTACAATATACCTTCTCATGCTCAGTGAAGTTATTTTGTTTAAACCACAAATAAGAACTTTCTCACTAATTTCCTTCAGATTTTGACTGCAGAAACAGGAAAAAGTCCAGGAAGGCCAGGAGTGATGTGATTAAATTCCCCAGCAGCCAGGTGCTAAAAGGACTTAGGATAAAATGTTATCATTTTGTTTTATTTTATTTCATGCAAATGAGATAAAAAAATGCTATTCTTATGAGTCTGTATTTGCAAAATGATGCCCATGACATGTATGCTGTATGCCATAATATAGAAGGTAATAAGCTTTTAAGTTGAAAATAATAGTATTTGCACTGAGGTCAACTTTGATACCAACATCAGACAGAGAAGCAGCTGGCCCCTCAATTCATAGTTGTCCTACGAGGGCAGGTTGAGGGGACAAACAGAAGTACGGGTGGGAAATCTGTGCGCTAAGAAAAAAAGCACAGTAGTAGCATGGGAATCCAAAGCCACATAAGAGATTTAACAAATGGAAGAAGAGAATGAGGCAGGCATTAAGGCAAGTGGGAGGTGGTCACCAACACCTGTCTGTCTTAAATCAGCAAGATGAAGGGCCTCAGGAATGGGAGGGCAGGCAATTAGAGTTTTACCTATTTTTCAACTTGGACCCTTTTAAGGGTCTGTCTTTAGCAAGTCTAACTGAGACATCCATAGGAAGTGACCAGGGGCAGAAACAGGAAAATCAGAGGCCATGGTGCCTGGCTGATACTAAAAATCTATAGCTCACAGAAGGGCAGGAATAGGACTGGAATAGGAAGAAATAGGACTGATATTCTATCAATTGCTTGATAGGACCTACTCTTTACATTACATTGTAAATACTCATTGTATTACATTAAAAAAACAAAAACAAAAACAAAAAGCCACAACGCACCATGTTTTGTTTCTAATGGTGTTGACAAAAAAAAAAAAAATCTTGTGACATGTAGTTTTCACAAAAAGCATTAGCCCATAACTGGTTAGAGAAATCTTTGTTCCTCTCCTTCCCCTGGAATAGGTAATATAATTCCATGCATGATAGGGTATCCTGGTTTTATAGCGATTCTTTGTATGGTTCCAGGAGCAGCACTTGCATTTGCTCACAGTTGCTGGTCTGTCACAGGCATGGTCCATGAAACATTGGAAGAGATCACAGATTGGCCCCCACCAATGGTTAGTCAAGGATGAAATAGTGTTTGCTCTTCTGTGGAAAATTTCGACTTCCCAGGCTTGCCATTTGGAGGCCTAGGACAAGAACATTTATTTCACAGCAGTGGGCACTTAACTTTGAAGGCTGTGCTCTACTCATGTTGGTTTGTCATTGGCCAGGCCCCCACTAGCACTTGAAATCATTTCTGCAGAAAGGAAAAAATATTACCTTGGCAGGGCACAGACGAATACATTATGGCTTTTGAAGATACATCTCCAGTATCTTTTATATGGAGTCTTCCCTGATCCTTCAGCCAAATGTGGCCACCCCTTCCTGTAAATTTCCCTGCAAATCTATCTGTATTTCTCATGCCGCTTATCTATATTATAGTTATATTATTACTTTTTATGTAACATAGTGCTTAAGGCTGACTAAAAATTTGGGCTCTAAATTCATAGACATCTGGGTTTGAATCTTTGTTCAGACGTGTATAGTTTGTGTGACTGTGGATGTTTCCTAACTCTATTTATTAACCTGTAAAATGGGGATAAAGACAGCATGCAGCTTTTAGGGTAGCTGTGAGAATTACATGATTAAGCATCTAGCACAGATAATTTCTTGATGAATATTGCCTTTGATTATCATTATCTCTCTAATCTATAAGCTTTTTAAAGAGTAAAACTCAGGTTTTATTCAATAGTATACTAGTCTCATAGCCTATAACATAGTGTCTTATGTAAAAATAAGCACTCAAAAATAATTTTTGAACTGATAGGAGAATTATGAGACCTTGAGATTATGAAACATGAAAAAGGAGAAGCTGGTGGAGGCTTGTGAGAATTTGCTTCACATTTGGTTGTAATCTAGGTGTAGTATAGACCTTATTACTTAATTTGATCAAAACAACTCTGAAGTAGAGATATTAATTTGCCCATTTCCTCTTAGGAGGACCCTGAGACTTAAGGATTTAAATAACTTGTCTGAAGTCACATAGATAGCAAGAGGTGGAATTGGGCTTTAGCAAAATCTTTGTTCTATGACCCTCTCTATCCTGGGAGGCCTTTGCCATCCATATTTGTTGACTTGTTTCATCCCAGGAAAGATTGTGTTCCTACCGAACAGTCTCTTTTCTCCTTTCTATGTCCTTAGCATCAGCCTGAGGGATCGCTGTCATATGGGGTCTAACATGGTCAGTCAGATTACTGAAAGTCTAATTTGGATGACTGCACGCTTAATCCAATCAATTGTGTGCTAATCAGCCATTAAAATGGCTGACAACACAGACCCCAGAATGCCTTGGGAGAGTCACTGGTCGCACACAAGGGCTATGTTTGTGTATCACACAAACAAGGCCATCTGAGAAAGTAGGAGAGAATAACATCTTTTACATTCTCTATTTCTACACTTCCTTTGTTTTCTTTTAGTTTTTGCTGATTATCTCTTTGGACATAGTAAGTTCTCCCCCTGCCCAGCTTTATTGAGGTATGATTGACAAATAAAAATTGTAAATATTTAAGGTGTACAACGTGATGATTTGGTGTATGTATACCTTGTGAAATGATTATCAAGGCAATTAATATATTCATCATTTCCCATAGTTACTGTATTTTGTGTGTGTGTGTGTGTGTGTGAAAGAGAGAGAGGGAGAGAACACTTAAGATCTACTCTCTTAGCAAATTTCAAGTATATATTTCAGCGTTATTTTTTTTATTTATTTTTTATTTTTTATTTTTTTTAACATTTATTTATTTTTGAGACAGAGAGAGACAGAGCATGAACGGGGGAGGGTCAGAGAGAGAGGGAGACACAGAATCTGAAACAGGCTCCAGGCTCTGAGCTGTCAGCACAGAGCCCGACATGGGGCTGGAACTCACGGCCGCGAGATCATGACCTGAGCCGAAGCGGCTGCTTAACCGACTGAACCACTAGGCGCCCCAGTTTCAGCGTTATTATAGTCACCATGCTGTGCATTAGACCTCCAAAAAGCTCTTTCTAATATTTATTTATTTTTGAGACAGAGAGAGAGAGAGAGAGAGAGAGAGAGAGAGAGAGAGCAAGCATGTGCAGGGGAGTAGCAGAGAGAGAGGGAGACACAGAATCTGAAGCAGGCTCCAGGATCTGAGCTGTCAGCACAGAGCCTGATGCGGGGCCCGAACTCGTCAACCGCAAGATCATGACCTGAGCAGAAGTTAGACGCTCAACCGACTGAGCCACCCAGGTGCCCCTCAAAAAGCTCTTTCTATATTCTTTAGGTCTAAGGCTCTGTCCCCCATTAACTCTAGATGAATTTAAGGAAAAAATTAAAGTGAAATTTGCTGAGCAGTTTCTAAGGACTGTAATCACTGGTGTAAAACTATGCTGACTGTGTTATGTCACCTTTCTTCACTAAAAGTTAGAGACAAAATGAAATGTATATTTATATACAGATACTGTATATCCCATATCAAAACTCAGAAGCTATCAAGATAAATATTGGCAAATAGCACTGCACAAAAGTCCTTAAATTTCTACATGGAAAGGGCACAATAAATCAGTCAACAACAAACTGGGAAAAATCTTTTCAGCGTATAGGAAAATTTAGAAACTATTCTTTACATATACTGAGTACTTACAAATTAGTAATGTACTTGTAGATTCACAGAAAGAGAGTTGTGTAAAGAACATGAATGTGCTTATCACAGAAGTAAACTAGAAGTAATGCACATAAGCAGAGGCGAAGACACTTGACCTTGCTAATAGTTAAATACATAGAAACTATACAAAAAGTGAGATTTTAAAATTAGGATTAGGCAATTGTTTCTGAAATTAATGTTGTTTTTTTTTTATAAAAGAGTTACACGTGCTTGATATAAGTAGCCCACAATGAAAGAATCCTGCATTCTTAAAGGAAGGTATTTAAAATATATATATTAAAAAAGAAAACATCGGAGGACTCTACTACTCTCGTAGATCTTCCCCTTTCCCACCATATTTCCCTTCTTTCCTTCCAGCTTTTCTGGAGACCTGAGCAGCCACCAGCCTTACTGAATATATGGGCAAGGCCCATGGGATTCTGGAAGGAAAATTCAGGTTTGAGGTATTCAGGAAAATCAGAAACAACTCTCCCTTTGAATTTTTTTTCCAAAGGAGATGAGTATTTAAATCAGTGGAGATGAATATTGAAATCAGGGGATTATGAGACTGGTTCCAATGACCTTTCTGCTGCTTACTAGCTGAGTCATTCTGGGCCTTATTCCTTCTAGGCTTCATTGTTTCCCGATTTCTTCATACATTCTTTTAATCACGAAATATATACACCATTCCAAGCTTCCAGAGGGCAGGGCTCCTGTCTGTTTTGCTGACTCATGTCTATGCAATGTTTGAAATATAGGAGGTACTTATTCTATTTGCTACTAGCTGACTGACTCTGTAAAACAAGGGGGAGACTGGATCATGGCATTATGAGAAGAAAAGAGGATTACTCCTCTACTAACTGGATTAGAGGAAAATTTATAGGAGACCACAGATAACCAGAGAAAAAGGCCCATAGCTGAGCTAGGAGAAATGGGGAAAGACCTTCAACAGGAAAATCAACCCCTTTGATTACCACTGTGGGTCAAAGAATACTGTCCTTTCAAAGGGGATCTTTGGGGAGGCTTAATATCTGGATAAATATAGAAATGCACTTTAAAGGGATGCAGTAGATATATCCTTGTTATAAGGGAAATATATCTGAAACACAATTATTTTAGAAAAGCAGCTGCAAATAGGTGACAGAGTACCATGGTATGTTTTCATATTTACTCCTGTGTGTATATGTGCATGTTTGTGTATGCATATGAACACCAAAAGAATATACAGCAAGCTTTTGGCAGTGGTTTTCTGTGGGTCACAATGGGTTAATGAGGGGTTTGAATGTTTACGATGAGCATGCGCTGCTTTCATCATCAGTAAAAACAATAGGAATCCTCTCATAGCTAATGCTTCTGACAATATGATCAATTCCAAAATCCATGTTAATAAACCAAAGGAAATGTGCCTCTTTATTTCTCTTCTGCAAGTCGATTATCACTATAGCTCTGTTATATACTAATGGAGGGACATTTTGTATGAAATCTGTGAGACAGGGCATCTTTTTGTTCCTAGCGTAAACTTATGCCTTTTCCTCATGCAGGAAAGAAGGGGGGACAGCCACAGGGATAAATCATCCTTGTTCATCTGGTTTGAACATCTAGATCTCTTGTGACATAAGGCCCCTGGATCACCTCACATGTTCCAAATTTGTTCTATAAATAAATCAAAATCCAATCAACTATTATACAGCTCAGCTTGTGTCACTGTTCCCCACAATTGTATCTGAGGTAAAATATTCTCTACGGTGAGACCCAAACCAACCAGGCCTCCAAAGATGACCATAAAGTATAAAAGTACAGAACGACAGCTGAAAAATTCTAGAAAAGTAAGGGCACCTGCATGGCTCTGTCGGTTAAGCGTCTGCTTTGGCTCAGGTCATGATCTTGCGGTTCGTGGGTTAGAGCCCTGTGTCCGGCTCTGTGCTGACAGCTCAGAGCCTGGAACCTGCTTCCGATTCTGTGTCTCCCTCTCTCTGCCCCTCCCCCACTCATGCTCTGTCTTCTCTGTCTCTCGAAACTGAATAAATGTTAAAAAAATTAAAAAAAAATGCTAGAAAAGTAAAAGTAGGTTTACAAAATGTTAATGTATCATGAAGCAGGGACATCAAAATCTCTATCCCTTCCTGTCCCAGTGGTCAGTGCCTCCCAGGGCACAGCTTAGCTTTAGATGTGATTCTAAGAAAGGGTCCCAAACAAGTATTTCTAATCCCTATCTATTTTCCTAATTACTGCCTATGTACTGGGCTACAGGAAATAATCCGTGGAAAGGTTAGAGTGGCATGTACATATTTTTCCAGCTGGGTCGTATTTGTGAATTACCCTGGTGGTGCCCACCCACGGCTTCTCTTGCTGGATTTAATGGTTGGCTCTTTGCCATCTTGGCTGTCAGAGGCCCTATAAAAGCCAGTGGTGTGCATGTGATGGGAAGATTGGACTATGAGCCCATCGTTCCCTCCAGACTTCCAATAATTGGCCCAGGTTATAGGGCAATATAATTTTCAGCATAGCCATACATATAGTGCTCATATGCAAGGCTGAATGGTCCTGGTTAGTGGCAATTCCTTGTGACACAACATAATCTTAAAAGCCAGACTAGAAGGAAAGAAATCAACCAGTAGATGTCTCTGTGGTGCTTCAGTTCTGTCATGTTCTTGGGTGCTTAGCCATGGATGTCTGTGGGTTCAGAAATGCACTGATAAGAAGATTTGCACCTTTTATTTTGGGCAGGTGGGAGAGGGCCCAAAGTGCCCTAGAGATACACGAAAAGTCTCTAACAATAAGTTTTCTATATGATCTAAAAAATAAACCTTGCCATTAACATCTGCACTTCTGATCTCATCTTGAATACAGACCATCTTAAAAACGTGTTTTATTTACAACAATGAGCAGTTATGAGATGTTGAACAAATTTTTGCGAAATGGTCACATTAGTAATTTCAGAAGTATGTATCCAGGGGAAAGATGTTTGGAGGAAAAAAGGTATCATTTCTTACTCAGCAGTTCCAGACCTCGAGGAGCACAAGAAGTGGTACTCTGGAAGGAAACAGGACATTATGAAAAGGACCCACTGACAGTACAGATAACAACTCGGAGAAATTCCAGGGGCTACTGTGAGCTCATTCATGCACCTCATCTGTTTTACCTTTCAAGCATTCTTCTGCTCGATATGGGATATAGAAAACATTTTTTTTCTCTTTGTGAATTTACTATAGAAAAATATGTAAGCTTAGTTAAAGAATTCCTGTGACAATTTTCTTGGGAGGTTAAACTCTTTTTGCTTTATTTGGTCAAGGAAATAAGAATTTCCATAATATGTCTTTCCTGCAGGTGTGGATTTTTTAATCAAGCTTTTAAATTATATTTTTTATTGGGGGCCGCCTGGGTGGCTTAGTTGGTTGAACGTCTGACTCTTCGTTTCAGCTCAGGTTGTGATCTTGGGGTTGTGAGATCGAGTCTGGCGTCAGGTGCTGTGCTCAGAGAACAGAGCCTGCTTGGGATTCTCTCTCTCCCTCTCTCTCTGCAACACCCCCCCCACCCCCACCCCACGCTCATGTGCATGTGCATTCTCTCAAAATAAATAAGCATTAAAAAAAACCCAAAATTTTATCAGGATGATTATAGATTCACATGCAAGTATATGTGCTAAGAGAGACCCGGTATACACCTTGCACAGTTTTCCCCAATGGACCGTTTTGCAAAACTATAATATCACAAGCAAGATATTGCTGTTGATACAATCTACCAACCTTTATTCATATTTCCCCAGTTTTTGTGTCTATTTGTGTGTGTGTTCAGTTCTGCACAGTTTTACCACACATGTAAAACTGTCTAGCACCACACTTGAGATACTGAACAGAGTCAAAGCCACAGGATACCTAGTATTTCCCTTTATAATTTGTACCCACCTCCCTCCAGCCCCATTCTCAGTACCCACCCCCAGGGTTACCAAACTCTGGCAGTCATTAATCTATCCTGCATTTCTACAGTTTTTCATTTCTCAGATGTTATCTGCATGGAATCATCCAGTATGTAACTTTTTGGGATTGGCATTTTTATCCTACATAAATCCCCTGATGTTCTTGCAAGTTGTTCACTGTATTAATATTTTGTTTCTTTTTGTTGTTGAGTCGCTTTTTGAGATATGTATGTACTATAGTTTACTCACTCCTTGAAGAACATTCCATCAGATTCTGATATTTCACTATTCCAAATAAAGCTGCCACAGAACTCACATACAGGTTTTTGTATGAACGTAAGTTTTCATTTCTCTGGGATTAATGCTCAGCAGTGCGATTGCTTTGTCATATGGTATGTTTGACTTGTATGCAACTTTCCAAACTGTTTTCAAGAGTGTACCATTTTTCGTTCCAACCTGCAGTATATGAGAGATCTAGTTTCTCTGCATCTTTGCCAATATTTGGTATTGTCACTTTTTTTACTTTAGTTATTTTGATAGATATATACTAATATATCATTGTAGTTTTAATTCCATTTCCCTAATAGCTAATGATGGTTGAACACCTTTTTGTTTGCTTATTTGCCATCCCTATAGCCTCTTTGATGAAATCTCTGTTGGTGTCTTTTGTCCATTTTCTAACCTGGATTTTTTTTATTGTGAGTCTTTAGGATTCCTTATATTTTATTTTGTTTTATTTATTTACATTTTTGAGAGAGAGAGCGGGCATGTGCACAGGTGTGCACGAGCGGCGGGGGTGGGGTGAGGTGAGGAGAGGGGCAGAGAGAGAATCTTAAGCAGGCTCCTTACTCAGAGTGGAGCCTGAAGCAGGACTTGATCTCACAATCGTAAGATCATGACCTAAGCGGAAATCAAGAGTCAGATGTTTAACCGTCTGAGCCACCCAGGCATCCCCAAGAAGTCCTTATATTTTAGATCCCAGTCCTTAGCTGAGTATGTGGTTTGCAAATATTGCCTCCCAGTTTATAGCTTGTCTTGTTATCCCCTGGTTTTATGTAGCACTTGCTCCCAGCTAAGCAGAGCTGGCACAACCTAACAGAATAGTGCCATCCCACGCAAAACCGGAAACACATTCACCGCCTCTTCAAAGTCATGTCTGCATACCAAATCCAGAGGCGACAAATTTCCAGAGGAAATTTGAAGAACAGGGATTTGGCTGGAACTCTCAGAGTGGGCTCACAGCCTGAGAATGTTTGTGGCCCCTGAGAATACTCCTAAAAAGTTTCCAATGCAAAAGAGGATCTTAAAAATCAGGCTGGAAGAGTGATCCACTTTATAGACCATGGGCATCCTTCTTTTGCCCCTTCAGGGCTTGCTCGTGGAAGCATGACTACCATGGCAGAGATGGCAGGAGCAAAGGCTCTGTACCACGCCCATTTGGCTTGCCCAAAATATCAATAGTGCCATGACTTAAAACAATGACAGGGTACAATCTGAATTATAGCCAAAAAAATAGAGGATTGCTGAATCCTGGCTTGACCAGAAATGCTATACTAGAGATTCTCAGCCTTTCACCTAATTTTAGGAGCTGAGTCCTTGTCTGTAGACAGGTCTCCGTCCTCTTAAGAAAGAATTTTTCTTAGGAGAGCTTGGGTGGCTCAGTGGGTTAAGAGTCTGACTCCTTGTTTTGGTTCAGGTCATGATCTCATGGTTGGTAAGATAGAGCCTGGCGTCAGGCTGCACAGTGTAAAGCCTGCCTGTGATTCTCTTTCTCCTCTCTCTGTTCCTGCCCTGTTCACATGCATACACTCTCTCAAAATAAGTAAATAAAGTTTAAAGAAAAAAAAAGAATTTTTCTTATACACTCCAAATTTTGTGCCCATAGATTTCAGTGTAAAAGAATTAGTAACAAATGTGTTTCTTTAATATTTTATTATGAGAACTTCAAATATATTAAAATCAACAGATTATGAACTCTCATATACTACCATACAGGTTTAACAATTATCAGATCATTTCTGCACATATTTGACAATGACTTCAGCAAATTTTTGTGATGTCTTCCTGAGGTTTTCTCTCTCTCTCTTTTTTTCTATCCCTATTTACATTTCCCCATTGAGAGCACATTCAGTATAAACACTGGACGTGGTTCAAAGGCCATTAGGGAAATGAGAGTCAAAGCCATAGTGAGATGCTACGCCATACTCCCTGGGATGATTATAACAAGTTTCTCAAAAACTTAAAATTACCAAAGGGCCCAGTAATTCCACTCTTAGGTATATACACAAAAGAGTTAAAAACACACATATGCAAAAACTTGTACGACGATATTCATAGCATTATTCATAATAGCCAAAAAGTGGAGACAACCTAAATATTGTTTAGGACACAACCTAAATATCAGCAATTGATAACAGTAAACATAAGTGGTATATCCATATAACGGAATGTCATTCAGCCATGAAAGGGAATAAAGTAGTAACACATACTACAACATGGGTGAACTTTGAAAATGTTACGCAAGGAGAAAGAATCCAGAAAGAAAAGAACACATATTGTATGATTCAAGTTCTATGAAATCTCCAGAATAGGAAAATCTATAAAGGCAGAAAGTAGATTAGTGGTCGCCAGGGACTGGGAAAGAAGGTAATGGCGAGTGACTGCTAATGGATCTGGAGTTTCTTTGGGGGTGATGAAAATATTCTGGAATTTAATAGTTGGTGATGGTTGAACAACCTTGTGACTATACTGAAAACCACTGAATCATAAATGGTGAACTTTATAGGTGAATTGTACTTCAATTTTAAAAAGGGCACTGGGCAGCATTTCAGAATCTGGAGATTCAGCATTTCAAAGTCTTTGGAGACTCCCAGCTGTCTTCATTTCATTTGCTGGGATCCCAGACTTTCTGCATCATTCTCTAATCTCCACATGAAAGAACTGCAAGATTGTCCTTTTTCTGAATTAGAGATCATTCTCTAAAATGAAATCTAAACCCACCTTTCAATGTCATGGCCAAGCAGTGACAAACCGAAAGGAATTCTTGTCCCGGGGCACACAGTATTCCTGAGGTTTATTATGCGCTGCATTGAAGAATTTTGAATTTTGAGATTAGACTATATTGTTTTGTCTTATTCCCCCTTCCCTACCCCAGTCCTGACATTCCAATCACCTTGATATTGGTTGACCTTCTCAGAGCTCCCTGCTGAGCTGATAAATGGTCTTAAATGACTGACTGTAGATCATGTGATTTGCTATTTCTCCACTGTTCACCTAAGGGTACCATTTTCCTTTCCCAGTATAGTCAAACTTTTTCTGTCTTTAGCCCCATTTTGATTCTCTAACCCATCCCAAATATGCCTTAATCTCTCATGCAAATGTACTTACAGTGCATATTAAGGTCCTGATTTCTGAATCAGTTAAGGTTCTTTTTTAAGCCAGAGAAATTGAGTCTACTGAGTTGGTACCACAATAAGTAAATAAGAGGAAGACTAAAAAGTAGCTCACAAGGGAAACTGTAGAAAGAACAAAGAACTAAGTGTTCAAGTCTAGGGAAAGACAGGAACCGGGCACCTGGAGGAATCACAGTAGAAAGAGCTCAGTGGAACTTCTCTTTAGAGACAGGCCATCACAAGACTCTCTCCAATTATTATTCTTCATTGTGTGCTATACCTTTTTTCAAAATTCAAATAATATGCAAGAGAAACTTCTTGGATCATGTGCACCCCTGAGGAATGGTGAGGGCAGAGGAATAAAAAGAGGGAAATCCATTGGGAGGACAAATTTCATAATTACAGCCTTTGTTATCATAACTTTGTGATGAACACCCTTGAACTTAATTCCTTGTCTACATATCAGGTATTTCCTTAGGTTGGATTTCTAGAAGTGAATTTATTGGGTCAAGAAGTTGGAAAGAAAAATGAAGGTATGACTTCAAACTCATGTCATTATAACAATTGTCCCCTGAAAGGCTCTACCAATTTACGATCTTCAAAATACACAAAACAGGGGCGCCTGGGTGGCGCAGTCGGTTAAGCGTCCGACTTCAGCCAGGTCACGATCTCGCGGTCCGTGAGTTCGAGCCCCGCGTCAGGCTCTGGGCTGATGGCTCGGAGCCTGGAGCCTGTTTCCGATTCTGTGTCTCCCTCTCTCTCTGCCCCTCCCCCGTTCATGCTCTGTCTCTCTCTGTCCCAAAAATAAATTAAAAACGTTGAAAAAAAAAAATTCAAAATACACAAAACAATCACCTCACTGTCTTCTATCAACATTAGTTATTTCCCTTTCAAAAATATTTGAAAATTTGTTAGTTTAGAAGTGATATTTCTTTGTTACTTGATTTAGGGCTAGGATATAATAATCCAAAATATAATTTAAGATAATCAAAAATTTCTCCTTCAAACATTTTCAGATTTCTTTTTAATAATATGGGATTTATTTTCACATATTCAGAAAAGTACCTAGATTTCAAAATAAATTATATTATTACATTTAATTAGGTTTGAATGTTAATTAATTTGGAGGTAGATAAAAACCCTTAGCTTTTAGCATATTCAATTGTTTAATAGTCTCTCAAGTGACCGTACATATTTGGAGCTTGTTTTAGAAATCTTGAGGGAAAAGAACTCACGAATGAAATTTTGTCATTGACATTTTGATTCTAAGCCTAGAAAAATTCAAGAATATTATTTAACATCTAAAAGTCAATAAGTTGTGTGTGATTCTTAAATGTGACTGTTTTAGTGTTTATAATGCAATCAACAGTTAACCAAGTTAAAAAAAAAAAAAAAAAAAAAGCATGTTCCACAGTGATAGAGTGTAAATTTGAGAAGTCTTGACTGGTTGACAGTGAAACTATGTCAACGTTTAATGAGAAAGAAGGAAAATCACGAGACAACCAAAAAGAAGGCTTTTTAGAGAAGAAATCAGATACAAATGAAAAGTAAACGATCTCAAGTCTCGTGTGCACGGTGATAGTTTGTCAAAACCCAAGATTAGAACTGTAGTTAGAAGTCTCGGAAACATAGTTGGAATGGTGGCACAATCGTTCATCTGAGAGAAAGCCACATGCTCAGAAAACCTGCCTCCCAAGACTGGTTGCATAGCAACCGGTAGGGATGTGGTAGCTGGAAAAGTCTAAGTTGGGAAGGAAGCAGGTCAGTGACAGTGGAGGGTCAAGGGAATTGCACAGCCACAGAGAAGCAGCAGCATTTCTGAGGGCAATAACTCCATAGGAAGACCCCTGGAGGTTTAAAGGGGAACACAGTCACAGATTTGAAATCAAAAGAGACCTAGCTGCTGAAACTTTTATCTCTACATTTCCAGGGAAGTTTTATAGTTTAGATGAAAAACAGGTTATGGGATTATTTGGGTAAAAAGATTATTACTCCTAGAATACAAGTGTTTTTGAAATACTATAATAAGGCAAATGAAGACCAGAAAGCCCCAGTGAGGGATTTTGGTTCCAATCTTAAACATTTTATTCCATGTTTTAAAAGCTGCAAGAGAACAAATGATATGAAGGAAGAGAACCATTTGATACTGAAAATAATCCTTTATACACACACACACACACTCTTTCACACACATCCTGATTCACATTTTTGGCAATCTACTCAATAAATAATAGTGTCTGTTTTAGCCCATTCAGGCTGCTGTAACAGATGCCACAAACTGGGTAGCTTTATTTTATTTATTTATTTATTTATTTATTTATTTATTTATTTATTTTGAAGTTTATTGTCAAATTGGTTTCCATACAACACCCAGTGCTCATCCCAAAAGGTGCCCTCCTCAATACCCATCACCCACCCTCCTAGGTAGCTTTATATACAACAGAATTTTCTTAACAGCTCTGGAGGTTGGGAAGTCCAAGATCTAGTTAATTAACACATCCATCACTTCACATATTTATCTTTTGTTTCTTTTTCTTTTCTTTTTTCTTTTCTTTTCTTTTCTTTTCTTTTCTTTCTTTCATGAGAACATTTAAGTTCTATTCTCTTAGCAAATTTCAATGATAGAAAACAGTGCACCTCTTGAATTTTGTTCCATGTGAAGGTACTACTAATTTAAAAATATATGAAAAAAACCCTAAAAAAGCCAATGAACATAAGATGCCCAAGATCAAGATGCTGGCAGATTTGGCCTCCGGTCAGGGCCACTTCCTGGTTCCTAGATTGCTGTCTTTTCCATTTACCTTCCCATGTAAGGAGAGAGGGAGCTCTCTGGGGCCTCTTTGACAGGAGCATGAACTCTATTCAGCAGGGCTCTGTCCTCGTGACCTAATCACTTCCCAAGGCCTCCCTCACCAAATACCATCTTATTGGGGATTAGGTTTCAACATGTGAATTTGGGGGAGACGTAAATATTCAACCTGGAGCAGTTTCCCACTGTACTCAATTGCAGTGGAAGCCATATAAGGAATTAAAAGTAGTCTCTGCCCTCAAGACAGTTGTAACATAATTGGAGGAATAAGGCCCAAATAGGTGGGAAGTTTGAGTAAATGAGAAAAAGGAGCAGTGAACAAACATTTATCAAGTGTTTCATGTACTATGTATGTTCTATGTATTTGGTGTCTGCTGTGCTCTATGTATGTTAATAACTTCATATATTTTTTCATTGGTCTTGATAATGATTCTTTAGGTTAATGTTTCTTAACTCTGTTTTGCATCATGGACTCCTTTGAAGATCTGATGACAGATCTGATGACCTCCTATAGAAAAAAATTTAAAAAAAAATTTAAAAAATTATATAACATATTTGCTTGTAATATTCAGGTGATTTTAAGACTTTCTGAATTTCATCCACAGACTTCAAGTAAGAAACTCTGCTATTAGACTTATGGAGTATTTCTCTTCATTTAATTAAGAATGAAACCTACCCATAAAAGTTTATAGGTTTACTCTAACGTCATACAACAATAATGCATTTGGGGATCAAACATCTCATTCATTTCATATAAGAAAGACCTCTCATTAACCAAACTATAAAAGGAAATATGAAGTACCAAACTTACTTATAAAAATTATATTAAACCTTACAGAAATGTATTAGAAACTTTGCAGAAGGGCTCTAGGAATCTCTAGGATGTTATTGCTGTCTCTGTGACAGATTGCCTCTTTCACTAGAGCTTTCCCTATTAAATATTGATGAAGTCTTTATGGAAATTTAATTAAAGGTTTCTTGAGGTCAGTGCCTGAATGTTTTTTTCCATTCTCAAGTAAAAAAAAAAATCACTCCTACTAGCGCAAGCAGATAAATATTTTAATAAATTAAAGAGTTAAAAAAAATAAAGATAAAGGGATAGTTCACGGAACATGAGAAAAGGAAGAATGAAAACACCTGGAACAGGAGAGGTAGCAAGGGACCAAGAGTGCTGCTTTCTCCCTCTCCTTCTTCTTGGGATCCCCACCACTTGTCCCTGCTTCTCTGAGCACATGTGAGACAATGGGCAAACTTAGCTCCTATGTTACTTTGCTCTCACTTCCAGCAATTAGAAATACCTGGCAAAAATCTCCCTAATCTCTTTAATTCCCAACTTTACTCCAATATCCTGGAAGAGATCAGTTTTGGTCAGTTTTTAGCTCTCATGTAATCAGCTATTGTTGGGGGAAAGGCAGGGATCAACTAGTAAATGATGGTAGGCATTCATCTCATGGGTGCCCAGTATGTGGGGAGCATTGACACTGAACGGTGTCAATAAATGGCCACATAACAAACATTTTGGAGTTTGTGGGCCAGATGGTGTCTGTCACAAATACTGGTCAACCCCTAGTGTGGAACCAAAGCAGTCATACTCAACATATAAACAAATGAGAGCATCTGTGTGCCAATAAAACACTATGGACACTGATGTTGAATTTTATATAATTTCATGTATCAAAATATATTATTCTGCTTTTGCCTCTTTTTCCCCAACCATTTCAAAATGTAAAAAAAAAAATTCTTAGCTTGCAAGATATATGAAAGCAGACTGCAGTCCAGATTTGACCAATGGGTCATAGTGTGTGAACTCTTGGTAGAAGAGCTTACCTTTTCTGAAGGTTTTGGGGACTCTCTTCCATCCAGTAATTTGGAGACTCACTCTTTCTTCAGCTTGGTATGCCCCATCTAGGAATGTGACTTTTAAGGTTGCCATAAAAAGGGGGAAAGGACAATGCAAGGAGCCTACATACTCTTAATTGCCTCGACCACAGGAAACGTCACTTTTTACAACCCATTGGCCAGAACAAGTCACATAATCCTAACCTGATTGCATGGAAAGTTGGGGAATATAGGTCAGTAGATGTGGTCTACGGTTAAGTAGCAACAATCTATGCCACAGTATTAAACCAAATAGTGGCCAGTAGTTTATATTTGTGACTATCAATCGTAAATTAAAAATTTTTATTTCTATTTGTTTATTCTTCATTGTACAGCTGGAGGCACATAACCTCAGGAAACTTTCCCCCAAGTAATATAGACAAAGTATAGTAAATTTAATTAAGGTATAAGAATTCAAGTCATTCTCTTTTCTTAAATTATTTGATAGTACTTCTGTGTTTGTATTCCTGCCTTATAAAATGGCAAAGTGTATATTTTATGCTGATTGTATCATAGAAACCCCTCATATCTACAGCTAACTAAAATGAATAGAAAATATTTTCCATTCCTCAGGACTAGGTACCACTCAAAATGCCCATCAAAAAATAATGTCCACTTTTGCAATGCCAAAATGCCTACCTTTTCCTATTAGTTTACTTTGACCTCTACCTTTTTCATTAATTAAATACAAATTATTTCATCTGCCTGATAGCTAATCTTCTCCATTAGCTGACCTCATCTCATCTATCATTCTGGTACACAACCTTCGATTCACATGGCTTATCTCTTTACCATTCTTGATTTATTTCTGTATTGTTCTCCTGTGTAAAAACCTGCTTTCTACTATTGTCACTACTTTCTGCCATTCCTTATCTTACATTTCATTCACATCAGCTTTTACATTTCCCTACTTTTTGAAGCCTTATCAGATTAGCCTGCCCTCAAAGAATCTGTTCCTAATCTTGATTACTTCGCACCACTGAGGATCTGAATCATTCCATTATTCACTTAATAATATAGTGGCATACATTTGTATAGAATATCTTTAAATCTTATTTCCCCATTTAGATTGTAGTTTTTCAAATGACTGGGCTAGTCTGTTTCCTTTTCAACACAAAGTAGATTACATGAAATTCTCTTATTTTTGATATTAATCATTCAGACTGTAAGGGAAAATAGAAAAGACCATAACATATTTTATATTTAACATTTTTCAGAAATAAAAATATTATCAAATGTTATTTACACATATTGCTGAATTTGAGAAGAATTTCTTTTTATGAGTCAGTTACTAAAAAATGCAATCTAGAAGACAGATGGTCAATGCATTATGGGCATGTTCTAAAAGCATTTATAATCATTTAATTTAAAGCTTTCCTCACAAGAATGAGCCCAAGCCTGCACATGCCTCATTTTATGGGGAACACTTTATAGCACTGCACAAATATTAAAGATGTGGCAGCTACGCAGTTTTGAAAGTAAAGAGTTCTGAAAATGACTTGACACTTTTGTCCATGGAATCTTCACCTTCTTCGGAAACAAAGTTGTGATCAAAATTATTCATTTTCATATATAGAAAAGACAAAAGTAACAGTGAGGTGTATTCACAGCTTCTGTAAGAAAAGAAATAGCTTCAAAGGGGAAGTATAGATCTGAGTACAAGGAAGGTGAGTTAGTAGCTAAGCAACGTGCTGCAGGATCAGGGGCTATAAATTGTAATTACAACTTCTTCCGCTGGTAGTGCTTTTCCAGCTGGGAGCTCAAAGTATACCCGGGCTAGCAACGTGGCCTCAAACCGAGCCATTCACCCTCAGTTTAGTCATCTGAGAGATGAAGATGGGGTAATGACGTACTGACGATTATACAGATAGCTTCAACATAGAAGAGAGATGAAAGGAAATTCATTCAGGATGTGAGCAAGCCTGGTGACTCAATATTAAAATGAAAGAAACCAGAAGAAATATAGGAGATACCAAAAAAAATGCCTCTGATTTAAAACAAAATTCTCCCAAATTGCTTCATACTCTCGTTTCAATGACTTCTAACGATGTAATTTTAGAAGCGGTTAGTTTTTAAACATCTTGGTCCAATAGAAAGTGGTCTCAAGTTTCATAAAGTATTATCCAGAGAATTACTTTTGAAGGTTAAATTATTTCAGGTTTACTTGAAATTGAAGACCTGCAAAACATTTTATGCTAGAAAAATAAAAGACTGATTTTAAATATAAAAGTAAATACTTCTCATTGTAACAGCTTTGTACTACAGCCAAATAAAAAGTACTAAATTTAGAACCAATACCAACTATGAAACTAGCTTAAAACCATGGCATTGATTAGCTCCAAGCCTTAGTTTCTGTGCTTCTTTTCTTTTTTTTAAAAAAAATTTTTTTTAAATGTTTATTTATTTTTGAGACAGAGAGAGACAGAGCATGAACGGGGGAGGGTCAGAGAGAGAGGGAGACACAGAATCTGAAACAGGCTCCAGGCTCTGAGCCGTCAGCACAGAGCCCGACGCGGGGCTCGAACTCACGGACCGTGAGATCATGACCTGAGCCGAAGTCGGACGCTTAACCGACTGAGCCACCCAGGCGCCCCTGTGCTTATTTTCTTAATCATAAATTGAGCTGAACATCTTTGCATATATTAATTCCTTTCTAATATTAAATTACTGTAAGGATGGTGGGACTATCTCATTTATTCACTCAATAGTTATATATTAGTTTATCGTGATTTTAATATCTGTCAAAATCACCTGCTGGACAGAGAGTGCCTTGGTCCTTTTCGTCACAATAAGAAGGAAATCTCAAACAACAGGAGACAAATAATATTCAAAATGTGTCACCCTCTTCTTATTTAAGAGTAATGGCCAAAGCACATTTGAGTATTTTTATATGGCCTGTACCTGAAGGTAGGAAACTTCATGCATTTGGATCATCTTGGGCTCTAGAACTGACATAGATTTCTCATAAATGGTATTCAGAGGAAGACCAAGAATTTTCCCATTTGCCTAAAACTAAATCTCTACAAGTTAAGACTACCTTTACATCAATCCCAGGAGACCCTCTGATCCAGTGTTGTAACATCCCAGGTCTGTGACGTCCACTCAGGTGAAGTTCCACTAGATCTATTACTTTATTTGGAGGTAAAGGGACAAGTCTCTCTTAGAGAAATATGATAGATACATATTTTAAAGAAATACTTCTGTAGGATTCCTAGTCAACAGAAGATCTTGCTGGGGATTTGCATATGATATTCTCTTTCAGTGGAAATATGCAGATAGGTCAAAGCTACCTTACCTTGAATACATTCATTTCTCAAATATTGCCTCGGTGGAGAAGTCTTCCCTAATCATCATTTATAAAATAGCTAACATACCTGCACTATCACTTTTACTTATGCCCTTACTCTGCTTTATTTTTCATAGTGCTTATTATTCTCTCTCTCTCTCTCTCTCTCTCTCTCTCTCTCTCTCTCTCACACACACACACACACACACACACACACACACATTTGTTAACTTACTTTCTCTCCAGAATAGAAATAAACTTCATGAGAGTAGGGAATTTACTTATTTATTGCCTAGATTAATGTTTGGTAATAGAAGGTTCTTAGCACATGTTCATTAAATAAATGGATGCCTGAATGTGTGGAAGGATGGATGGACAGACAGTATTTAGTAGTCCTCAATGCATGACTAAACCAACATATTCCACAGAAGTTCTTATTCATGGAGAAGAGTGATTAGTAAAATCTCATAGAAGGCAGGGGACCTGATGTTAACGTTGAAAGAGGTAGACAATCAGGAAAAAGAGATAGGAGAATATTAAAAAAAAAAAAGAAAATTCTTTGATTATAGATATAAAGTGGGAATGTGTACTTGTGCATGTAATGTGTGAAGACCAGGCAAGTAGCCATCAAGGTTTGTATAAGGGAATAATATAAATATTGGTTGGGAAGGTAGGTTCAGGCCAGTTGTTAAAAGACCTTTGATGTTCCATTGAGACATTTTGAGTTTTATCCCCTCAATCCCCTCAATAATGAGCAAAGGGAAACAACAGAAAAAATGGGTAAATTGAGAAGATGAGGTTGAAAATAAATGGAGTAGATTGAAGATATAAGTGACTAAACAGACGAAGAACAGTTGGGAGCTATTTCAGTGACAAATACACAAGTGGAGAGTTTCAGATTTAAGTGGTGAAAAGTGGATTTTTTTTCCAAAAAAAAGAAGATACATACAAGTGATAACATACATGAGAAATCAAGCATTTCTTTCTAAGCCCCTAGGAGAATGATGGAGCCCATCTTCTTCACTAAGATGCTAAACATATTTTATATATGTTTAAATAACTTAGAGTAGCAAAAGGAATTATAAAAAAAATTGACATTGAATAAAACAATTTTTTCTAGTTTATCTCAGTGAGTTTTTTTTCTTTTTTTAATGTTTATTCACTTTTGAGAGACAGAGAGAGACAGAGCGTGAGTGGGGGAGGGGCAGAGAGTGGGAGACACAGAATCCCAAGCAGGCTCCAGGCTCTGAGCTGTCAGCACAAAGCCTGATGTGGGGCTCAAACCCACGAACGGCGAGATCATGACCTAAGCCGAAACTGGAAGCTTAATCGACTGAGCCACCCAGGCTCCCCTCAGTGAGTTTTAAGTATTGTTTATAATAGTCTTTGTATTTTATTTATTCAAAGTAAAAAACAGAATCAGATGATTATGTTCCCTATAGCTGAAGTCTTGGTACACTCTCACATGATCAGGACAGGTTCTCATATGTCTTGGATGTGTTTAAAGAATGGCTAGGATAAGACTGTAAAATCTCTTTGGGCTCTGTAAATCTGTGAAACTCTAAACAAAAACATCACCATTTCAAGAGAAAATAAACTGAAGAACAAGAGAAAACCTTGCATTCTTTCATTAAATTCATCTTTAGTCAAATTCCCTTAGTTAATCCAAGAAAATGGGGAAGAGGAAATTTATAAGAAGAAATTTATAAAGAAGGAGTACTTAAGAAAGAGAATGAGTTTATGCTGTTAAACCCAATAACCATTTCCAATTTATCACTGAAGTTACATTGTATTTTTGACTCCTTTTTCGTATTCTATGTGGTGCAGAGTCTGTCTCCCTAGTTGTCAGGACAATGAATATCCATCTGAAAGTACCCTAAGGTATTTTTTTTTTTTTTTTTTTTTAGTAAATTCCCCCATGCATTCTACATGTACCTATTTGCGGCAGTCAACAGTATTACGGGCAAGTGGCAATGCATTTTGCTTACAACTATTGAAGTGGAATTAAACTTTATGAGGCCAGATGGGACTGATACATTCCCTCCCAGCAAGATCATTGCAATGAAAATACTTTCACTGTGAAATTCTAGTGATAATTAGTGCTCTAATTTTTAGGTGTTATTAGTAAAAAAAAAGGAATTTCTTAATATTTTAGATTTTTATTGCTTTTCAAACATCAGCCCAGTAAGATAAAACATCACAAAACATCTTTGTCACCTGCAGTAGGTAGATTCTTAATTAGAATACTGAAAAAATTAACCATAAAAGTTAAAAATGATATATTGTGTTACGCTGAAATAAAAAAAATATTCTTCAAAAGATATCTTTAAAAAGTTGTAAAGCAACCCAGAGAATGAGAGCAGATATTTGCAATATATATTTTCACAATTATAAATAAGAAATAAATAACCCACTAGAAAAATGGATAGATGAATAGACATTTCACAAAAGGGTATTTAGGTAGCAATCTATGAAAATGTGCTCAACTTTAATATTAAAATTTTTTTAATGTTTTATTTATTTTTGAGACAGAGAGAGACAGAGTGTGAGCAGGGGAGGGGCAGAGAGAGAGAGAGAGAGAGAGAGAGAGAGAGAGAGAGAGAGAGACATAGAATCCAAAGCAGGCTCCAGGCTTTGAGCTGTCAGCACAGAGCGCGACACGGGGCTCGAACTCACAAACCGCGAGATCATGACCTGAGCTGACATCAGATGCCCAACCGACCGAGCCACCCAGGCGCCCCTCAACTTTAATATTTTTGATAAAGTGCAAGTTAACCCATAACTAGATGCTACTAAATAACCACCAGAATGATCAAGTGGTAAAAGGTTGATACTACCGCGTATTGACGAAGATGTAAACTGAACTTGCAGAGAGCATAGATGGGAATGGAAATGGATAAAACCACTTTTGAAAACTGCTTGGCAACATCCTCTCAAGCATGGCATATGCAAAAGCCTGTAGCCAGCCATTCTATTTCTGGGTGTACACCTAGCAGAAGTGCGTACGTATGTTCATTCACCAAAAGACATGTCGAAGAATGCTTGGTGCGACACTCTGTTTCTCCTAAACTGAGTCATTACCCAAACATCCATGGTAGGTTGGATGAATACATTCTGGAACGTTACCTGAGTGGACAGTATTGAGAATGAAAAATGTGAAATCATAATGTTGAGCAAAGGAGCCACGTACAAAAAATTTACCACGCACGCAATTCCTTTAATATAAAACAAAATAGGTAAAAGTGATACTTGCTGTCAGATGTTAAAATAATGATTACCTTCTGAGGGGAGACATATGTCTTATTTGGAGGGAAACACAAGAAAGCTTCTGAGGTGCAGGGAGCATTCTGTTTCATGATGTGACTGCTATCTCAGCTTGTGGAAATTCATCAAGCTATATATACTTAGGTGTACTTCTCTTTGCACCTGTGTGTGTGTGTGTGTGTGTGTGTGTGTGTGTGTGTGTGTGCATGTGCGTATGCGTGCAAACCACACCCTATGTTCAGTAAAAATCTAGAAATATCTTAGACAAGTAGGATGTGACTAACAGATTCCAGTAAAAGTTTCACAAAATAGAGAAATAAAATAAGGCAGATCATTGCCTCTCTCCTCCCCCCTGCCCACCCATGTTATTCTCTCTCCAGAAGTAATGACATGAATGGTTAGGCATCCTTCCATCCCTAACCATGGCACTTACACACATATACACATACAAGTAATAGTTTGAAAATGTAGTGAAATTATATTTTATGTATTGTTCCTTAATCACATCAACTTGCTCTTTAATACTGTTTAGCAGTATATAATGCCACAAGTGAAGTATGACAGTGAGTGAATTTTCCTACCTCTTGTCATTTATATATGGACCTACCTCTTGTCATTTATATATGGAATCAATCTTTTTAACTTTTGACAATGTGATGGACAAAACCCATTTCACGTAGAATGTCCAGGATTTGTAATGAGGTTGAAAATGTTTGCATTTATCTTATTTGTATATCTCCTTTGGAAATTTGCTGCTTATATGACTTGGCCAATTTTCTATTAGGTGGCTTATTTTTACCTTCTTTAATGTAATATTCTCCATTAATAATCTATGTTAACCTTTATTCTGATATTTAGTTTATATTAAGATTTTATGTATTTAACAATTTTATGTATCACTTAATGACTTCTAGGTTTAATGTATTGCTTAGCAAAACTCTTTAGATTATAAAAATATTCCATTGTAGTTTTTTTTAATAAGAATTTTAGTTACTCAATCCATTTGAAATTTTTGTGTGTTTGAAATGATGAAAGTATCTGATTCTCCAAATGGATGGTCAACTGTGTCAATACTATTTGTGGAATAGTCTGTCATTTCCCTACTGATTTTAAACTTTGTCATGAACTACATTTTCATATATACATGTCTCTGTTTCATGCTTAATTTTTCCACTGTGAAATGTGTAGATTTCTGTACCCATTCTACAATTTTCAAAGTTCCTCTAGTTTTATGGGGTGCTTTGATAGCTAACAGGGCAGAGAAAGCTAATTATTACTTTCCAAATCAGGTTGTTAATTCCTATAAAAATTCTTTTGGTGATAGTCATTAGCATTATATTTATAGATGACTTTAGTGAGACTTCTTCCCTACAATATGAAATTCTCTTAATACAGGTACTTAGGTACCCTCTCTGTCTTGATTAAGTCCTCTTTTATGTTCTTTAGTAAAGATCTATCATTTTCTTCATGTAGTTCTGTAATTTTTGTTCATTTCTAGTTGGGTTTATATGTAGGCATTTTATATGGTATTGTTATGAATAATCTTTTTTTGTTTTTTCAAATTATCTCCTTTAATTATCAAATAGTAATACTAGAAAAAACATTTTGTAATTCACAATTTTACCACTTTACCAAAACAAGTATTTTTATTACATTGTATTCCCTTTCAGGGGTTTGTCCATATGGCTGAACATTTTTTTTCCAATTTTATTGAGAAATTATTGACATACATCTAACTCTAAGGCATACAGCATGATGGCTTGTTTTACATATATTGTGAAATGATTACCATAATAGGTTCAACTAATATTCATCTTCTTCTAGAGGTACAATAAAAAGAAAAAAGAGAAGAATAAAGGAAAAAGAATCTCTCCCTGTGATAAGAGCTCTTAGCATTTGCTCTCTTAACCACCTTCCTGTGTATCATGCGACAGCATTGGCTACAGTCGTAATGTTGTACATCACAGCCCTGGGACTCATTTTACCTTATAACTGGAAGTTTGTACCTTTTGACCACCTTCCTCCGTTTTTATTTCATTGGTTGTAGAAGGTTTATAGGCTTACTTGTGTAGCTTCTGAATGCACAGAATGCCCACATTCCTCCCTTTGCTGTTCCATGTGACCTTGACTTCAGGGTCTTCTGCACTTACCACTTACCTGGTGGTAGACATTGTTCAAGCCAACTTCCACCTGAGCTCCACTTCTCCCATACAGCCCTCTTACACCAGCCTGCAGTTCTCTTCCATGTCCACCCGAATCCATGTTGCATTTACTTCTGATCCCTTTTGTTTTATACTTAGCCTGATACTAAGTTGCATGGTTTTATTTATTTATTTATTTATTTACTTATGTATTTATGTATTTATGTATTTATTTAATTTTTTTTAATGTTTATTTTTGAGAGAGAGAGAGAGAGAGAGACAGAGCATGAGTAGGAGAGGTGCAGAGAGAGAAGGAGACACAGAACCCAAAGCAGGCTCCAGGCTCTGAGCTCTTGGCACAGAGCCCAACGTGGGGCTCGAACCCAGGAACCGTGAGATCATGACCTGAGCCAAAGCTGGATACCCAAGCAACTGAGTCTCCCAGGCACCCCTTAAATATATAAATGAGGAGTAAACAGCTGTAATAAATCTTTTGTTATTATTGTTGCAAGACTACTCTAAACTTTTCTTAGAATAACAGTGAACGGGACCTGAAAAAGAGGGGTCTAACTGAGGAACCATACTGCCTCCTGGTGCACTTAGCAGGGATATTGTATCCCTAGGTCACCCCTCTTTAGTAACTCCCTTAGTTTGCTACTTGAAAACCATGTTTTTCAAGGCTGTTTTGGTGTCACCAAACATGTACATGTGCCTCTCAGTGGCCAGAGAAGTGTTGCTGGATGAAAGATGTTTTTTGATAGTGTAGTCCGATTCTTTAGGAGACGTGGCTGAAGATTTGTCAGAGAAGATGCTTCCACTACTTCAGCAATTGTTAAATTACTCTTGGCAGGATCTGTGCTAAATTAACCTGCAGCTACGATATGATAATTCCAATTCTAACTCTCCCATCAAGTTAGCTGGCATTCAAATTCAAATTTCCACTTTGGAGGAAAAATTTTACGCTATTTTACAAACAGGAACGTAGTGTAAGATAGATGAATCTATATGATAAAACAGGGACGATGCACAATGAAATTGGGTGATAGTCATATAATTTTAAATAGATATGTTTTAATTTTCTTTGACTGTGGAATTTTGAATATCTTGAATTAAATAGATAATTGATCTTATTCTTTCTGTGTGGGGTCTTTTCTGACTTTATTTTAGGGAGTCAGACAGTGATTACCTTATTTGTGTGAGTTATTTGGTCATTTCTACCTAAACCACAATGAAATGAATAAATTGCCTATCTCCTGGTGGCTTTTTGGGGGGCTGACAAAGTCAATCAAATACTTATCTCAAAAGTAGAGACTCAAATTGCCCATCTCCTGGTGGCTTTTTGGGGGGCTGACAAAGTCAATCAAATACTTATCTCAAAAGTAGAGACTCAGGCTCATGAATTTAAGGCAGGTCCTTCAAAGTAAATGATAGGAATTGGGCAAAGTCTGTGAAATAATTATTTAAGATTGATGGGCACAATCTTGGAAGATCTTGAAAATAATGTTGATAAGGAAACTATTGTTTGATACACAAGCTCTATGTCCAGATGAGCAAACTACTTTTCTGGATAAATGGGTTTGCAATAATTTTCTAAAGCAAACACTTACTTTTCTTTTCTTTTTTAAAATTGGTTTACATTCTTCTCTATCTGGGCAAGAATTCCCTGGAAAACACAGTCAAGTTGTGTTGACACAGGTGTCCAGGTTCTCAGTACCAATAGGTTGTTTAGATGCAGATGATGTTAATGCTCATGAATTAGTTTAGTTGGCAATAAGCTGAAAAAATAAGGTAAATTTAGATTATGGAAATCTTGGGGGACAAACAGAAATTTGGCTGTTGTGTGACTATTAAATTTAGTATAAGGATATCAGCTTGTAGTCATGACTTTGCCACTGTGAAGCTATGTGATGATTTTGGACCTACCTTCAGTTTTCTCTTGGGTTTACCTGTCTCCAAAGCACTCAGCCTCTTATTCTGCTTTGACAATTGCAGCAGCAATCAACTCCATTTGGGTTTGTTTCTGCCCCCTGAGGCTTACTGGCACCTCACCCAGAGTCTCTGACTTCTACCGACACTTCAGGCAACATGCAGGCCATGGGATTTGACTTCCCTGAAGATTCCAAAGTGGCCAAGTAGCACAACCTACAAGTGTGGGGGAGTTAACTTCCTTCCCATCAGGTAAACTTGGAAGGGTGATAGAGGAACAAGAAGGGTCTGGCAGGTAAATTCTCTTCTTTCTCTGACAGACTATTTTGAGGCGTGGTACAGATTTCTGGAGCTGTCTTGCTAGACTGGCATCTGCAGAGTAACCAGCTTTGTCTCTTTGACCTTGGGAATCAGCATAACAATACATCCTTGTACATTTGCTTTCCACCCTTCTCTACCTTACTCCCCCTTTCCCTGACTCTTAGCAACCTGGGTTTTCCTCCCAAGAAAGCATTACTATTTAAGTCTTGCTTTGGGCTCTGTTTTCAAGGAAACCCAGGCTAATACAGTGACCTTAAACTATTGTATCTCCAGGGTCTTCAATTTTAATAACTGTAAAAATGAAGGGATTGTGCTAAATTATTTCTATGATCCTTTTTGAAGTTCTGGTATGCCATTATTATTCTAATATAATCACTAATATTTTTGAGCACGGAAGTATGGTGGAAAGCTGACCTTGGTAGCACAGTTGGGATTTTTGGAAGTATAAGGAAAATAAGCTAAAGCAAACTAGAGAGAACAGATATTTGTAAAAAGCGCTGTCCTCGTCTGATACCTGCCAAAGAGAGGATGACTCAATCATGTTCTCATAAACGTTGCTGAAGTTGCACTATTGTAAACACAAATGTAAAAAAAAAAAAAAGATTAAGCAAAAACTCATGCAAAACATATGACTGTTGCTGATGGAATCATTGAAACAAAGAGAGCTTCATACACCCATCAGTTTGTGCCCTGACCAGGACATTCTCTTTCACTGTGGAAGACCAAAATGCCTAGCCAATTCTAAACAGAAAATGCATATTTTTTATGCAGTGCGAGTTCAGTTTGGGATAAGCAGGGAAATATCCAGAGAGGTCTTATAGCATAGACACTTCCAGTGGCAGTCACATAACACAATGTGGGCTTTTCCATGGCGGGTCCAGTTTGTCTATCTGAGGTGCTGCTCTCACTCTCTGTGCATATGACAGAATCCAGATGCTCAGAAGTGGAAAGGGGCTTTGATATCACCTAGTTGAGCTAGGAAAAAGAAGGAAAAAGAAGCCCAGAGAAGTGAAATAATTTTCCCAAGTTTATACAACTTGGAACTGAAGGGACCTAGACACAATTGACTTGCAGGGGCTCCTGGGTGGCTCAGTCGATTGAGCGTCTGACTTTGGCTCAGGTCATGATCTCACGGTTTGTGAGTTCAAGCCCCACATCAGACTCTCCACTGTCAGCACAGAGCCTACTTCAGACCCTCTACCTCTCTCTGTCTACCCTCCACCCCCCAACTTGCACTCTCTCAAAAATGAATAAAACATTTAAAGAACTGACTTGCAGTACAAATCTTTTTTTTCCTCCGTAGGTTACAAAAGAATCTAGATAAAGCTAATGTGCAGCAAAAAAACGCACAAATGCACTAATACGTTGGATAATTTTTTTTTAACCTCCTGCAATGACAAATGCTTCTTTGTCATCTGATGGACCTACATTCCATGGAAAATATTAATTATGAATAGTATGCTTTTCTTGTCTCTCTCTCATCTGGAATTTTATGAGTAAACAAATCTTTAACAGCAAAGAGAGAAGACAAAACAAAACCCACCACCTAATCTGTGTCTAATGTAATGAACCAGAATAGACGAAGTCCTCACTGCTTCTCTCTCTGGGAAATGTCCTCAAGCTTAAGTACTTCTGGTCCTGTTGCTCATGTTGGTAAGTACCACATGGTGCACCACACAGTCAGTGAAACTGATCAGCAGTAACTGCCCGCGTGAGATCTAGTTAGGAAAAAAAATAGATTCATCCCTGGTTGGCTTGATGTATTAGTACTCTATTGATGCATTATGAGGTGTATGTATTGTGTCTAACAAGTCCTGCTTTTTAGGTGAATAAGTAGAAGTAGCATTGATGTAATAGATTGTGCAATACTCTGAGAAGGCCTGGATCCATAATTCTCTGAATTTTATTCCAGTGCTGGGTGAGTCATACAGTATTGGACTACTTCACGTCTATCCTCTATTAGGTTAGTGATCGGTCCATTCATTCATTCATTCAATGGTAACTTCTCTATCTTGTGGAGGACCCAGTACAATGAGGATTCAAAGAAAAAAGAGACACAAAGCACGCAGCAATTTAGTGCTGCAAAAAACCAATAACTAAAACACTTTCCGAGGTCATTGTGTATAAAGTAAATATTATATGGCAGGTACAGATGAAAACATGGCTACTATGGAGAATTCCTAGGAGGAGCATATATTTTTTGGCTAATAATGAAGCAAAAGCTGTGTAAGAGAAATGACATTAAACCTAGGCTTTGGAGAATGGGTATAATTTGACGGGTTGGGCAGAGGGCATTAAGGTAAATGACAAGCAGACATATATATGTCAAACCAAAGATATATGAGGGTTTAAAAGTCCATGATTGGAGAATTGGGAATTGTTCAATTGTTTTAAAGCTCACAGTTTGATACACAAACTAAGAAAAATTAAGGTCTAAAAGGCAAGTTGGGGCCAATTGGAAGAGTATCAATTATCAACGAAAGGAATTTTAACTTTATTCTTTAAGCAATGTAAATTCATTGCAGATTTTTGAGCAGGAAATTAATGTAATTAAAACTTTAAAAAAGAAACTTAATCTGGCAGGAGTATATATATTTTTAAACATAGAGGAAGTTGTAACTCTAAGGAGTAGACTAGTAGACTAGCAAAGAGACTACTTCAGCATTCCAGCATAGAAGCAAAATATACCAAAATGAAGGTGCTCACTGATGGCAGGATGTTACAGAGCCAGGGTGAGAAAAAGAGGTCGAATGTAAATGCTGAGAGAAAATAGAGCCTAATGAAGGTCAAGGAAGATAGACTGAAAACTAACATTGTGATCAAGAGATCATTAATAGCCATTAAGAGTAAATGATCAAAATTAGGTTGTGAGAATTCATATACAATGGGGATAAATATCATTTCCAGAAATTTCCTTTGTGAGTGGCAGTGAGGTCTCATGTACAATCCTATGAAAGAAAAGTTGGCCTTATCTTCAAAAGCCTTATATAGGACATACACTTTTATCAATGATTTAATTTCTAGGATGCCTGTAAAGATTTTTAAGTCAAGGTAATCAGTATAGGAAAAAAATTAAAACTAGTCAAAATGTGTACTAATGAGAAATTAGTTAATTTATGATACATCCATAAAATGGAATACTATATGGCCATTAAAAGTGTGTCTTTTACAAAGAGTTGGCACCTTTTCTGCCAAGGGCCAAATAGTTTTATGGTACAGTCTCTGTCACAACTACTCAACTCTGCTGTTGTAGCCACAGACAATATGTAAAGTAATGAACATGACTGTGTTCCAATAAAATTTTATTTATAAAAACAGGTAGCAGGCTGGATTTGGTGTGTAGGTCATAGTTTGTGTACCCTACTATTTGAGTCTTATGTAATTAATTAGAGACAATATGACATTAACAAAGGTAGGAGAAATGACAGGCTTTAAAATTATATCTACATTTCCAGTTTTGTGAAATATAATGTGTTTGTGTATGTGTATGTGCACCAATCTTTATTTTTTTATTTAAAAAATTTTTTTTAAATGTTTATTTATTTTTGAGAGAGAAAGAGAGAGCACGAGCAGGGAAGGGACAGAGAGAGAGGGAGACACAGAATCCCAAGCAGGCTCCAGGCTCTGAGCTGTCAGCACAGAGCCCAACACAGAGCTCAAACTCATGAACTATGAGATCATGACCTGAGCCGAAGTCGGAGGCTTAACAGACTGAGCCACCCACGTGCTCCTGTGCACCAATCTTTAAACAGTGAATAATCTTTGGTCCTGGCATCATAGTGAGTTTTACTATCTACTTAGTGCTTATCTGTTATTTTCACAGTTTCTACAATAATTATATGTTCCTTCTTTTTGTAACTAAGGGAAAATGGTATTTTTAGATGAAATTTTATAGTGAGAGAAGTGAGGTGAAATAAGAAATTGACATGGTCTACTAAATCATGTTTCCAAACTAAAAATGTAACAGGTCTTCATGAGGGATTGGAAACTTCCACTGATTCATAAATTCTGAATTAATTGTGCATAACCTAAAAGGCCTTGTAAATTATGCCTGTTTGGAAATCTGCAGTAATAAAATGACTAATCAGCACTTGCTAAGACAAGGAATGTCAGGATTGAAAAGATAATCTTCTTCTGAGAAGATGTTGGCTGTGATAGGACTGGTACTGGTTCTACATCGATGCCCATGAACCAATGCTTCTCCCCTGCTACCAAACGCATCATGCTTCAGTGGCTGTCCTGTTTCTCATTTGTTCCATGTTATTTTTCCAACTTGCTGCCCCGATATCTCTGCACAGGCTGTTTCCTCTATGTGGAGTAGGATTTTTCTCTCTTTTATTTCTCTTTTAAGAAGATATCTATTATTGCTCCACATCACTCATCATCAGGGAAATACAAATCAAAACCACAATGAGGTACAACCACACCTGTCAGAATGGCTAAAATTAACATCTCAGGAAACAACAGATCTTGGCGACGATGCAGAGAAAAGGGAACACTTTTGCACTACTGATGGGAATGCAAACTGGTGCAGCCACTCTGGAAAAGAGTATGGAGATACCTCAAAAAATTAAAAATAGGACTACCCTATGACCCAGCAGTTGCACTACTAGGTATTTATCCAAGGGGTACAGAGGCGCTATTTTGAAGGGGCACATGCACCCTAATGTTTATAGCACTGCTGTCAACAATAGCCAAATTATGGAAAGAACCCAAATGTCCACTGACAGATGAATGTATAAAGAAGATGTGGTGTGTATGTATGTATGTATGTATGTGTGTGTGTATATATATCTTCACACACACACACACACACACACACACACACACACACACCACAATATACAATGGACTATTACTCAGCAGTCAAAAAGAATGAAATCTTGCCATTTGCAAAACATGGATGGAATGAGAGGTAATTATGCTAAGCGAAATTAGTCAGAGGACGATAAACATACGATTTCACTCATATGTGGAATTTAAGAAATAAAACAGTTGAACAGAGGGGAAGAGAAGGAAAAATAAGATAAAACAGAGAGGGGGGCAAACCATAAGAGACTCTTAAATACAGAGAACAAACTGAGGGTTGCTGAAGGGGAGGTGGGTGAGGGGATGGGCTAAATGGGTGATGGGCATTAAGGAGGGCACTTGTTGGGATGAGCACATAAGTGATGAATCACTAAATTCTATTCCTGAAATCATTATTACCCTATATGTTAACTAACTTGGGTTTAAATAAAATTTAAAAATTAAAAAAAAGATATCTATTATTTGTTACATACAAAGGATTAAAGAGGATATATGTTAAGGCAAAGAACAGAATAATATAACAAATGCCCATAAACTCAAGAATTAGGTCATTACCAATAGAATGCATGCCATGCTTCACCAGCCTACCTTAGAAATGGTCACTAGCCTTATTATGAATTCCTTGTTACTTAAAATATATAGTTTTATCACATTTGCATATATGAGTAAACAATATAGTTAATTCTGCTATTTTTTATTTGTATAAAAACTTTGTGTATCATGTTTAGTTTTCTGGGATTTACTTTTTTATTATGTTCTAAAATGTGGTGTGTATAAAGATTATACTTTTTTTTCCTGCTGTATTGTATTTGTTGTTTAAATAGAGAACAGCTGGTTTATCTAGTCCCCTTTTCATGACTATTTAAATGTTTCAAGTTTTTATTACTCAAACAGTGCTGCTGTGAGCATTCTTGTGTATGTCTCTTGGGTATCATCCCATGAATAGGACTACTTGATTGTAGGGTGCTTGTTGTTTTAATTTCTTTCATAATGCTAGGATTAATCAGATGGTTAGTTTCTTTCGAATCAGTTTCGGTAAATTAAATTTTTCTAGGAATCCGTCTACTTCCAAGTTTCCAAATCAAATCTATTGGTGTAAAGTTGTCCATAGTGTTCTCTTGTTATGTTTCACCTCTGCTTTATCTGCTATTGTATCTTTCTTGCTTTTATAATTTTATTGAGGCATAAGTGTCATATGATTGACTGCACATATTTAAAGTGTCTAAT
Source organism: Panthera uncia (assembly GCF_023721935.1). NCBI lineage: Eukaryota > Metazoa > Chordata > Mammalia > Carnivora > Felidae > Panthera > Panthera uncia. The sequence continues at coordinate 20,395,627 of NW_026057586.1, read as the reverse complement.
TTGGTGAGAGGGCAGCCATGGCAATGTACTTCTCAGATCTTCCAGGGCTAGGAGAGTAATTGACTAACAGTCCTGACTATTGTGCTCTGAAATCCATCCCTGCATTTTGCCCCCAGGCCACGCTTCCCATGGGCCACTCCTGTCCAATGACCAAATATGGCAGGGACATAAGAGAAGCTCATCCCTTCGAGATGTAGGACTCTACTCATGGATGCAGAGGACTGTGTTGGCCTTGCTAAATTTCTTAAAATTACACTTTAGTCCAAGGACTTCCTGTTTTCCATCTTGATCTCCTTACCCTCGTGTCTCCTACACTTGATCAGTCCTGCCCCAGGGTCTGCTGGCTCTCCCAGCCTCCTCTGTCTCCATTTTCCCATTTTGCTCACTGGTTTTCTCCCCAGTAGACCTTCTGCAGTCTGATCCTGTCATGGTATCTGCTTCTTGAGGACTCGGCCTAACAGAGTGATTTGGACCTATGTAAACACCGTGAAACTATCACTGCAGGCAGATTATGAGCACACATACCCATCAGCCATCATCCCCAACATTCTCTTCTTGCCCCTTGGTAACCCATCCTGTCTCCTCCCCTGCCTCCACACAGCCACTGATCTGATTTCTGAAATCATAAACTAATGTGCATCCTCCAGTAGTTTATATAAATGAAATCATAATATGTACCCTTTCTTGTCGGCTTTTTACAAGATTCAGCATAATGATTCTGAGATTCATATATGTTGTTGCATGTAACAACAGTAAACTCCTTATTATTACGGAGTAGTATCTTGCTGTACAGATACACCACAATTTATTTCACCATTGATCTCTTGACAGACATTTGAGTTGTTTCTATTTTCCATTGGTACAACTAAAGCTCTATGAAAATTCATATGAGACTTTGTACTGTTGTTATCTTTTTTGGACAAATACCTAGGAGTGACATGGCTGGATTATATGATAGGTGTATGTTTAACTATTTCAAAAACCAAAACACTGGTTTTTTTACATTGTTTCTTTTCTCTCTCTCTCTTTTTTTTTTTTTTTTTTTTTTTTTGAGAGAGGGGTGGGGGATAGGGGCAGAGCAAGAGAGAGAATCTTAGGCAGGCTCTATGGCCAGCCTGACACAGGGCTTGATCCTAGGACCATGAGATCATGACTTGAGTTGAAATCAAGAGTCTGACGCTTAACCAACTGAGCCACCCAGGTGTCCCATTTTTTTGAGGTGTTTCTCAATGAATTTTGTGCCTTCTCTCTTTTGTCTTTAACCACTCTAGCCAAATATTTATGTTTAATTAACTTTTGTTATGTTTCATTATCCTTTTGACTTTGTTGATTCTTACTGTTTTATATATCTCTCTAGTAGATTTGTTTTCTATTTAATTGATTTATTCTATAGTTTTTATTATCTCTTAATTTTCTGTCTTTTCATTTGCTCATATAAGAACTTGAGACTATAGATTTAAGTATGTTTTCATAGCCTCCCATAGGGAGTATTTTAATGATTATATGTTTCTAATTATTTTTAAATTTCTGCATTCATTTTGTCTTTGGCCAATGAATTATTTAATTCATTGTGTTTATTAATTTTTAGGAGAGAGAGAGAGAGAGAGACAGAGTGTGAGGAGGGAAGGAGCAGAGAGAGAGGGAGACACAGAATCCAAAGCAGGCTCCAGGCTCTGAGCTATCAGCATACAGCCTGACGTGGGGCTTGAACTCATGAACTATGAGATCATGACCTGAGCTAAAGTCAGACGCTTAGCCAACTGAGCCACTCAAGGCCCCTGAAAGTGTCGTTTTATTTGTCAACTGTATAGGAATGATTTATTTATCATTCTGTTACTGACATCAGCAATTGCACTCTGGTCAAAGAACATGGTCTGTGTGATACTGATCGGTTAGAAGTTTTTGCAATTTGCTTTATGACCTAGTGCATGATCAATTTTGATAAATATTCTATATTTGTATAAGAAGAAGGCACATCCCCTGTTTTCCTTTGTATCCACTAGATCAAGATTGTTTTTCGTGTTGTTTGCGTCATGTTGATATATACATATATATATATGGTGATGTGTCTCTCAGCAGCCCTAAGCTTCCCCCCGTCCACCTGTATTGTGGCGCAGATGACATGTCTGTGTATATCTGAGGCCCGGCCATGGACACGGTGCATCGCTCCCCAGGAGGCTCTCTAACATCCATACAAATCAGTGGCTACAAGGACATCTGTGGTGAAGGGGCACTGCCTCCCCTTTACACCAGCCAGAGTCCCTCCTTTGCTGTGTCTAGTCCATGCAGCTAGCATACTTACCAGCATCTCGAGAGGGTACTCTGTGGTCAGTCAACTTTCTCTTTTTAAAACAGGATCTCCTTTCAGAAAACATGCTGAACTGAGAAGTGGAAAGAAATGAAACATACAAGTGAATCACAGTTTGTGGACTGAACAAAGCAATCCTTCTCTCATTGAGACAAAATTACTCTGGCTTAACTTGACTCTCTGGATCCTTGAATCTTAAAAGGCATCAGTGCCCCTCATTGATGTTCTCAGACTACCTGCATCTATTGGACTCCACTTCTCCTATGAGAAAATCCCACCTTGAATGCTCCATGAGGGCAGTCTTATCTTGATCTTCAATCTTTCTCTCTCTCTCCCTTGATCTTCAATCTTTCTCTCTCTCTCCCCTCATGGCATCTGAATCTCTGAGCCTCAGCCTTGACAGCATATCTTCTTACCAGCCATGGTGCCTTTCCCCTGGCTTCCAGAACTCACCAACGTGGTCTAATGACACAGATCACTAAGTACGAGCAGTCCCTTGCTCCTCCAGAAAGCATCTTTAGGTGGATGCTGGACCCTGCTGCCGACTCCCTGCCAATGTGAGGCTTTGATCCCAAGCCTGAGAACCTACCTGCCTGCCTTTCTGTTCTTCACCAGTGTTAGCACCCGTATTTGCTCTGTTAACAAATCTTACTAGAGTTAACTTTCCAGATTCTGGCACATTTTTAACCAATCTGCATAAAACCAACCAAACTATAACTATATACTTGGAGAGGCGGCGGGGAGAAATCTGTTGATTTCTCAGACCCAAACCCCTGGCTCCACACCATACCCATGTCAAAGCACAGACACCCTTAGCAAGTATAGCACATCCAGACTTAATATTGTTCATTCTCTTATGGCAAATAGTGTATGTACACATAATTGTTTGATTATACACGTATATTAATTTCTTTTCTCTACCTTTACGTTGTAAGTTTCTTAAAGGTTAATGTATACTTAACACAGTCCTTAAATAAAATAGCTGCTCAGAGAGATATGCTAGTTGAATTTAATCAGTTAAGAGATTGACTTCTGTATTTGTGTTCTGTAATGTAATTTCTCAGTTTACTGTCTAGTTTATTGTTTCTACAAATATGTGCTGAGTAATCTCCCTGGCTACTTTTTCAAAGTAAATAGAACAGATTCCTTCATAGATGTTATGTTGCAAGGGGAGAGTTAGAGAAAAACTAAATTAAAAAGCATGAATTTGTTGGGGAAAGGTGCCACAAAGAAAAAGAAAAGGGGCAAATGAATAGAGGTGGAGGGTAGTATTTATATGGAATGGCACAGCCACACTTTGCCTCTCAGAGAATAATCTTCTGAAAGCCTTTATTTTTTTTTAATTTCTGCGTGTATTTTAGTTTAAGTGTTTGAATAGAATATGCTATTGAACATGGAGCTTTCGGGCCTTAGACACTTTTTACAAATGCTAAGAAAATATATCAAACTTTAAAAAGTCCCCTGCTTCTTTATTTTTGTTTCCTTTACATTTTAAATGTGTTCAGAGGACGGGCACATGGGTGGCTCCGTTAGGTGAGCATCCAACTTCAGCTCAGGTGATGATCTCACAGTTCATGAGTTCGAGCCCCACGGCAGGCTCTGTGCTGACAGCTCAGAGCCTGGAGCCTGCTTGGGATTCTGTGTCGTCCTCTTTCTCTGTCCCTCCCCCACTCATGCGCACTTGCTTGCTGTCTCTCTCTCTCTCTCTCTCTCTCTCTCTCAGAAATAAATAAACATTAAAAAAAAATTTTTTTTTAATGTGCCAGAAGAACAGAATAAAAAGATGTGGCCAATATAGTGTACGTGCACATAGGTGTCTTTTAAAAAGCCCTCTCTGGCTTTAAGATTTTCTTTTTTAAAAAAAATTTTTTTTTAACGTTTATTTATTTTTGGGACAGAGAGAGACAGAGCATGAATAGGGAGGGGCAGAGAGAGAGGGAGACACAGAATCGGAAGCAGGCTCCAGGCTCTGAGCCATCAGCCCAGAGCCCGACGCGGGGCTCGAACTCGCGGACCGCGAGATCATGACCTGAGCCGAAGTCAGCCGCTTAGCCAACTGAGCCACCCAGGCGCCCCAGGCTTTAAGATTTTCAAGAGCACTGTTTATTTAACAGACAACATGATCTGTAATCCTTTCTGGTTTCAACAGCAGTGTCTGGAAATATTGGCAGACCCCATTTGCTACTAATGACTTTTCCCAAACTCCACCTCCGCTGCCCTGATGCTTAACAAGCTGATGCCCCCGAAAGCCCTTGGTGAGACCCTCTAGCCAAATCGCAGGAAGCAGGGAAGCTCTTCAGGGTTACCTTGTGTGTAATAACCTGGAGCAGGCACTAGGACCGCCCCGACGCCGATCGGCAGCCGCGCTTCACAGCCTGTCAGAGGGACTGAGCCGCCTTTGCTGTTACACAAGAGAGCCGACAGCAGCAGTAGCTCAACATCCTTCCCCCTTCTGGCCCCTTGGAAGGTATTTACTTGCTGTTTATCATTCAGATTTTGTACACCGTCCGTGTGCCGTTAGTGTTCACTTAATCGGATGCTCTGGAAGGCTGTCCAGCACTCACTGGGTTACTATATTATTTTATGTTAATTTCCACAGCTGACGGAAGCAACAGTGCCATAAAGAAATGGGCTAGATATTTCCAGAGGCTGAAATCTGGAGACATTTGAAGGTGTAAGTACATTGGTCACAGATCTCTAACGTGCTGGCTGTGCTAGTTGTATCTCTTGACCTTCTTCTTCTTCTTCACGGAAAGAGCTAATGTAAAATGCCATTTGCATATTTCATTCATGAAGGAAAAGCACCAAGACAGTGACAGAAACCACTAATGATGGCCCTGTAGCTCCAGTTTGGAGTGGCTGTGGTTCCCTCTCCCAGCCTGTGGGTTTGCAAGAGGAGAAGCTAGATTTGCAACAGAGTTTTGATGGGGAAGAGATTTTGCTGGGGGGTGGGGGGGGGGGGGGGGGGGCTGCAGACTGCTTGCTGGCTTTCTGCTTTCTGTTTTCAAAGCTCAAAGGTTGTCCTTTCTGATCATTGCCGTGGTGCAGTGTAGGAGTCTTTTCATGCTTGCTTTATTTCTGCATTCCGAATACTCCTCCTAGATGTGGGCTACCAGAAAGCTGTTACACCATTCTGCACCTCTCAGTGCAAAGCCATTGAGGAGAAATTGAGTTTGCTTTCTTTTGACCACACTCCACTCGATACTACAATTAGCGGGTTACGTGCAGAAACGTTTAAAAACTTAATCATCTAAAGTTCCCTTTCCTGTTCAACAATAAATCTGGTGATGTGTGATAAGGGAGTAGTTTGCTACTGGAAAACCCAAATGAAGGTAACCTCACAGAGAAAATTGGACATTCTCTGTAAGTATTACAAATCAACCGCAAATGCTTTCGCTGGGCCTTGATGCCAATTTCATGCATTAAAAGCTCTTTACAGGGGCGCCTGGGTGGCTCAGTCGGTTAAACGTCCAACTTCGGCTCAGGTCACGTTCTCGCGGTCCGTGAGTTCGAGCCCCGCGTCAGGCTCTGGGCTGATGGCTCGGAGCCTGGAGCCTGCTTCTGATTCTGTGTCTCCCTCTCTCTCTGCCCCTCCCCCGTTCATGCTCTGTCTCTCTCTGTCCCAAAAATAAATAAAACGTTAAAAAAGAAAATTAAAAAAAAAAAAAAAGCTCTTTACAAACTTTAAAGCCTTGTCAAATTGTTAGGTTAGATTATTTCCTTAGAAGTCAGATCAGATTTAGGTGTCTTATACCAATACGAAATACATAAACGTATTCATAAATGAATACAATGTTGAGTCATATTAATGGTTAATTGATGGGAAATTTTAAGATAAACAATGGCATTAAACTTATTTCAGGAAAGAAAATATTAAACTGAGACTCAAAGCAAGGCATCAACATTGAAAATGTGACTTTAATGTAAAGTATTTTTTAAAGTATTTAAATATACTTTTAATAGTTCAAAAATTATTTTTTTAAAGTACTTATCTTTGATATATTGAAATACCATAAATGAGATTTAGAATTGTTTAGGTATTAAGCTTTTGTAAGTATACCTATATTTCTCCTAAAACTATTCAGTATAAAAAAAGCAGAGGATATGAGGGATGGAGGGATTAAGTCTTATTTTACTGTTCTATACTTTTTTGTATTTGAACATTCTGATTGAATGTTTACTATATAAATACTACCTATATTTTTAATGTAACAGAAATTATAAATTGTTGTAATAATTAATATGTAATATCCTTAAATGCCAATGAATATAATCATGTAAAAATAACATGCTAATATTGCTCTATAATATTTCTTTTTTTATTTTTTTATAAATTTTTTTAATGTTTATTTATTTTTGAGAGAGAGAGAGAATGAGAGGCAGAGGGGGCAGAGAGAGAAGGAGACACAGAATCCGAAGCAGGCTCTAGGCTCTGAGCTGTCAGCACAGAGCCCGACATGGGGCTCGAACTCACAGAGTGCAAGATCATGACCTGAGCCGAAGTCAGAGGCTTAACTGACTGAGCTACCCAGGCGCCCCTGCTCTATAATATTTCTTAAACAGGGAATATCTTTTTTGAAAGCAATGCCTCGCTTATGGAGAAAGTTGGGGAAATAAGAATGGGGGCAGTAATAGATTTCCAAAATTTTGTGAAGCAAAAGAAATGTTTTGCATTTATTTTTAGTTCGTATAACAATATACTACATAACTCCATGAACTTTATGTTAATAAATTTTCTCCCTTTCTCTTTTAAAAAAGTGTTTCTATATTCTCAGTCTGGGAAGATGACTCAATTCTTTCCAATTAAAACAACTTTGAGAATTCTTGCCCAGCATGTGATTTGTAGCCTTAAACTTTAGTTTTATGTCATATTCATCAGACACGCCTTACCATAAATAATCTAATTATATATGGGGTCTAAAGATTGATTGAATTCAATGATGAGAGGGGGAAAAAAGCCCCGAGAATATAGATCTTATTCAGAATTTGATACTCTTTTCAGAACACGAACTTTGTTGCTGAATTTGAGTCCTGAAATTAAGTGTACCAGCTAGACCTAACTGAGTCTAAGACCTAACCTAACTTGGCACAATGTTCGGCCAAAGTCCAGAATTGCTGGCAAACATGTGGGACTTAAGCCGCAGAATCCAGTGCAAAGCTAAAACTAATTTGTTAAAGTGTGAAAGTAGTGATTATCTGGTGATTTTTATCCCTGAGGATAATCTGTTCAGGCCTTGAAAAGTCTGACTACCCAGGAGATCCAGGTGAATATCAACATTATCTACATTTACTGGATAATGTTAAGGTAGACATTTCTAAAAGATTAATTTTAACATACAAGTTTTTATTTAAAAGAGGTTCAGCAAATAGCAAATCTGGTTACACTGATTTCACCCTCAGTAGTGCTTTTTTTCTCCTAAAGGACATAAAATAATCCAAAATAAGGATTCTCATGTGAATAGGGTACTTAGTAAGACATTTAAGAAAGAGATGAAAAAAAGATAGCTTTTAGATTATTAAACCACCCAGAAGGAGCTAACGTAATGGGAGAAGGGGAGCATCGGCAAAACTTGTGTCATTTCAGTTTACTTTTCTTCTGGTTTTCTGCTTTGAGTAAGAAAAGAAGGTCTCCTAGTAGAAGCCACAGAAAATGCAAAAAATGGTCAACACTGTGGGAAGCACTGAGTGTTTGTTGAAGGGATAAAGAAGCAGCAGAAAGAAATGACAGATAGTCCTTGATATGCCCTGAAAGGTGATTACAGTGCTAACAGGAATGTTTACAAACCTGTTGGCCACAGTGAATAGGAATTATGTGGAACTTGGGAATTTCCTTGAAATCTAATTATGATCTTTTTCTTACTAAATGAAAGGGCTAAAGTAAATGGAAGGAGAGTATGCTCGAAGCATGCTGTGTCCACATCATATGTGCCTGTATGAACCAGGAGGGACAACACATGTTTCGTTGGAGTTTGGCAAAAGGGAAAAGTTACTATCCATATCGTTTTGGGAATAAGCTTTTCTCAAAAGCAGAGGTTTTGTTTCCAAAACTGGTTTTACTTATAAAGAAATAAGTTTGTAGGTACAGCAGAAAGCTTTTAAATAGATGAGATTCAGCCTTTGGGTGTAAAAGACCAATTGGCAAAATGAAATGTGAGCCATGGATTACTGATAAGCAGTTTTATCCAAAACATTGTTTCAATTATCCCTCCTGGTTCACCCACCTATAGCTGATGTGAACAAAGGACACTCATACTTTCTTGCTTCCTTCCACATGCGTCTTTTATTTAATAGGGAGGAAGTTAAAACCTTCTTCTTAAGGAAACTGTTGATAAATATTAATCATGGGGTGCCTGGGTGGCTCAGTTTGGTTAAGCATCTGACTCTTGGTTTCAGCTCTGGTCACGATCTCAGGGTTCGTGAGTTCAAGCCCTGTGTCAGGCTTTGCGCTGTCAGTGTGGAGCCTGCTTAGGATTCTCCCTCCCCCTCCCCTGCTATCTTTCTCTCTCTCTGTGTCAAAATAAATAAACTTAAAAACATATATTAATCATGATTCTACAGAATCATGTTTAAGTTGCAAATGAGCTTTGCCATTCATACTCTGGAATTAATATAAGATTTTATGGAACAGCATTTAATTTCTTTGGATTATCTTTATTTAATAGATATCTGTCAATTCCTCACTGTATGCCAGGTATGAAAGTGAGACCAGTAAATAAGATATGTCCCACCATTCATGGACTTCATCATTTTGTAGAGGGAAGTAGGTAACAAACATTATAAACCAAATACATTTTATTAAAATTCTCTTTAAATTGTTCTAACTTATTACAGATTAAACCAGAATATATCTAATAGGTACTAACTTGAAAATTGGAAGAGAGTAGTGATATGGGATGACTTGGTGGCTTTTTCAGATGTGGTTGTTTAGAAGACTCCCCTAAAAAGTGACAGATCATCAGGGGTCTGAGTGAGAGAGGCAGCCAACTAACGAGCAACAGTGTGCTGTTGCAGAAAGAGTGCAGACTTCATTAGGCAATTTAAATCCATTCTAGGTCATTCTTAAGTCTTTGAATCTTGAGCATTTTATCCCATTGATAAAACTTTATGGAGTTTTGAGAAAAATGAGGTAACATATGTTGAGCATCCATGACAATATCTGGGACAAATTTAATTTCCATTATGACTTACAAGTGTTGTTGCAACTTTATGAACTCACTTCTTTGAATACATAGTCAAATAAACAAGTCTTAGACCATTTGTCACCCCTGTGTCTCTCCTGAAAGTCTTGTGGTGATTCTGTATCACACAGTTGTGGGAGGAAAGAGAGCTACTCCCATAGACAGCAGAAAGAGAGAGCATTGTTCCCGAATCCTCTAAAGGCCGAGTTTCAATTAGGAGCTTTTATAGGTGCAGTTGTGGTACATTTTTGATCGTCTCCTCAGAAACCACCAACACAGTGGTTGATTAATGGACGTGCTGTTCCTTCCGGGGAATGCTGGAGAGGACCAGCACCAAGGAGGTTGACACACAGCCCCTGACAGGACTGTGCTTCCTGGCCTTGGCCTTCAAACACAGCTTCTGGAGAAGTTCAGTGAGGTGAACATGGCACTTTACAGTGCACACCACAGGGTGCTTGCTCAAGTTTAAGAAGTGAGCTCATTGATAAAGAAGGTAGTTTAGTAATACTTGGAGTGACTGACTCATGTCTAAACACCTTGGAGCTTTATCATTTCATCAGTGCACAGCTATAAAATATATACTTGCACTCAAACAGCCACATGTATTCCAAATGTGTGTGTGTGTGTGTGTGTGTGTGTGTGTGTGCGTGTGTATGTATATATTGCTACACATACATACTGGAACATATATATTTAGTGGAAAATTGTGGTGATTTTTCAGTATTTCCCCTCCATAGATATTGACAATACAACTAGGGATAGTAGCAAAATTGGTCAACAATATGTTCACCTAGTCCTTTCAAAGGAAAACCTTAATCCTGAGTGTTATCAGCTGGATGTAGCTGAAGTGACTTTATCATCAGACAGAATCCAAAATAGAAAACTAAACTAAACTAAACGCATATGCAAGAGGCTTGCATTGAAAAGAAGGGGAAGAAAGTCCCCGACATGTCAAGATTTGGTTTGGTTACATTCCTGATCTCATAGAAGGAGATAGAATCCTCTGGATTGGCCGCCACAGACAAATCTGCAAACTCAAGACTAAAATCTCTCCTTGTGCAGGACCAGTAAAAAAAGCAAAGGCCGTTTGCTGAGGGTGAAGAAACAAGTTGAGAGGGTCAGGACAGGAGGTAGAATTCAAGTTCATGAGATCTTGCACTGCTAATATTTAAATTTATCTGTAGCTCTGTCATGCTCCAATTGTGTGTCCTCGAAAATACAACTTTAACTGTTTAGGTCTTAGTTTCTTTATTGCAAATCTATTGAATTTTAGTAATCAATACCACTAAATGAGGGAAGAAGGTAATACATAAATATCTAAAACACAGATACTACATAAATATCTAATAGGCAGATAATTACTAAATTACATTTTAGAGCAGAAAGCATAATTAAAAGTTAAAATGGGGTGCCTGGGTGACTCAGTCAGTTAAGCATCTGACTCTTGGTTTTGGCTCAGGTCATGATCTCATGGTTCATGGGTTCAAGCCCTGCATTGGGCTCTGTGCTGACAGTATGGAGCCTGCTTGGGATTTTCAATCTCTCTCTGCCCATCCCCTGCTCTCTTTCTCAAAATAAATAAATAAACTTAAACAAACAAAAAATAAAAGGGTTGTTAACTAATGATTAAATGTACAATTCACCAGTAAGGTATATCTATCCTGAACCTATAAGCACCTAATGACAGAACCTAGAATAATATAAACAAAATATATAAAGCTAGGAGGAATTGGTGGATCCACAATCATAGTAAGATTGTGACAAAATTCTCTCACATGCTGGGCAAAAGTTAATATGAATAGAAAATATCAGCAATACAATGTATAATTTCAATCTAAGAGACATATATGAAAACTGCAACCAATAAAGTTATTCTTTTTAACATACATAAACATTCTTTTTATGCATAAAAATTTACTATCACAAAATACAAAGCAAGTCTCAACAAATGACAAAGATCAATGTCATACAGTTAATGTCATTTCATCACAATTTAAAAAATGTTTTTGTTTTTGCACCAGAAACTTATACAGTTTAATTTAGCCATATATAATACAACAGATAATATAATTCAGACTTGAAAATGTAGAAAATAATGTCCAGATTTAAAAATAGCTATTAGGGGCGCCTGGGTGGCTCAGTCGGTTAAGCGTCAGACTTTGGCTCAGGTCGTGATCTCACGGTCCATGAGTTCAAGCCCCACGTTGGGCTCTGTGCTGACAGCTCGGAGCCTGGAGCCTGCTTTGGATTCTGTGTCTTCCTTTCTCTCTGACCCTCCCCCGTTCATGCTCTGTCTCTCTCTGTCTCAAAAATAAATAAACATTAAAAAAATAGCTATTAAATCTCATTTGACCTCATTAAAAAATTTCACTTTTATTCACACATCTCATTGAGATTATTTCTAATTAGGCACATTTAAAAATTTTTACCTTAGGGTACTGTGTAAGGGTTTAGATAAAATAACCAGATTTCTCTGGGCATCTGGGTGGCTTAAGCAGGTTAAGCATCTGACTCTTGATTTCAGCTCAGGTCCTGATCTCATGGTTTGTGAGATCGAGCCCTGCATTGGGCTCTGTGCTTTAGTACAGAGCTCGCATGGGGTTCTTTCTCTGCCAATCTCTCTCTCTCTCTCTCTCTCTCTCTCTCACACACACACACACACACACACACACACACACACACACAAAATAAATAACAAATAAATATTTTAAAAAGACAGATTTCTGAACACTCTTAACATTTTCCTGTTCAACCACATCTGCATGATGACCAAATAAATGATTGGTTTAAAATAAATCCATAATGCTGATTCTAAGGCCAAATTTCTCCTGGGCCTACTCTGATAACTATCATGTCCTATAGGTAAATCCTCATTTTCAAGGTTAGAATTAGCTCATAATTGGACTTTAGATGGTCTATATTGCAATAGCCTGTATTTTTTTAGTAGAGAAAATATTCCAACCAAGACCATTAGTGATGAAATCCTAAAATGATTCAGCTGTCCCATGAATATTGCAGGTGTTATATTTTTACCTATGTTGTTTTAATTATTATCATGCCTTTCCCTTCTTTTACAAACTATGTTTTTAAAAGCCTTAAAATATAGCACTTTTTATGACCCTTAGATGACCATTCCGATGCCCTTTTGGAAAAGTTTCAGTTATTCACAATTTTCTACTTGTCTAAATTCAAATTAAATCAAAATTTCACTTGAGATTTATAGCAACTTCACACTCAGTATGAAAAGGGTGTGGAGACTTACTATCTGAACATTGCATATGCTCTCTGAAAAAGAATGACCCTATTTTATGCCTTGACAAGAAAAAACTCTAGGAAAGATATAAATCTTGTATCATTCTATGTGTATGTCAAAAGTTATCTATCTTAAGAACAAATAGCTCAATTAAAGAGCAATTGCTCCTGGCAAAGGGATCACTTGAATGGTGCTTTTTCATTTTGAATGGATCCCTTTCATTGTTACTGGAATAAAAAGCCTTAGTGTATTCCAGGTCTCTTCGAGTTCTTTTCAGAATGTTAAAATTTCTTTCTCTCAATAATATTCTGTCTCTATTGATGTATGAAAACTGTCAGTTTTAGAATATTTACAATGAAGTTTGGAAGGGACTTTCGAATTCCTTGTTCAGCCACCTCCCTTGTAGAGATGATGATCCTGAAGTTCCCAGTGTTCAGGTCATGTTGTGCCAGAGGTGGAAGGAACATCTTGTCTTATGATTTTCACCCTGGCTTTTTATATCAGCATATAGTTGTTAAAGTGTAATTTCAAAATGCAAAATCATTAACTCCCAGGCAAATATGAAATGAACGTGTGTAAAAAATTTTCTTTAATTCATTAATTAGTGAAAGATATCAGTAAGCAGGAATGAACAGTTTGAAAAGCACTTTAAGAAACTACATATGCATATGTAGGAAATTTTCAAAAGAAGGGTTAGGATATGATTGTGGAATTAATTTTAAAAAGGGTTTATCTTTGGGGTTATCTGTTCTATCAGGCAAAAATTGTTTGCATTTCTGCAGGATGAAAGCCTGCAAGTTAACAAGTAACTTCACTAAATCTGGGAATTTTAATCAATAGTAGACAATGAGATGAACTAAATATCTTCTCTTAGACATCCTTGGATGGTCTTTGTCCCCATGTGTTACTGAAAGTACTTTCTGCCCTGTTTTTGCCTTATTTTTGCAGTCTAGATCAGGGCTTGACCAACTAAGCCTGTGTCTCAAATCCAGCCCATCACCTGTTCTGTAAGTGAAGTCTTATGGGAGCACAGGTTTGACCTGATTGTTTCCACAGGTGCATAAATTAATCAGGTAAACTCTCTGGAGTTTGCAAATCTAGGATCTTACAGTATTGATTAGCTGCTACAACCACAAAATTTACGTCTGTCTGAAATTTTCATAGTCTCGAGTTGAACGTTTAAATTCTTTTAGTACCTCTCCTATCCTAAGTCTGGGAAACCAAGCCCCAAACACCTTCTCCACTAGATTTCACTTGCTTTACCTATGAATTTAGGTGAAATTTTTCCTTCCCTTCTAGAGATTCCTATCGTCATTTTGGAAGTAACCTTTGTACTACCTGAAAGGCAGGGACTTAGGTACTAGACCAATTTCCTAAAAGGGTTCTGTGGGCATCTACTCCATATATGTTCCTTATTGATGAAATGCCGTACTTTATGAAACCAGAAGTTTTCTCAGAAATGGCGCTCCAAGCATAGACTTGGTTGCAGCACAGATTTGTGCAGTTACATCCTGGTAAAAAATGTGGACACTGGTATTGATCCTATGCAAATAACCTATTGCCATGGAAAGTAAAGAGATGCAGTGAAATATTTGCTTTTGAATTCCTAGTGGGTAGGTGAGACTCAGATATCATGACATTAATTTAATAATCTAAGGTTAGGACTAGAGATAGTTTAAGAAGAAAGAGAAAGGGGTTCCTTATACATTTATTAAAAAATAGTTAAAATAATGCCAGCCATATTCCAGACAAATAACAATTAAATATTCCTCATGAACTCATTCCATCCTGATGATAAATACTTGTTGCCCTGGACATAGGGGCCAGCATTCTGCTTTCATGTAATGTGTCTACCCCTGGACTACAGAGAGTTCAGCAAATCCCTGTCTCATTCCGCTGGTCCAGCCTGAAAGTTGTCCAAGCCTTGTTAGTTTAGAAGCTATCCCCAGGAGTCCGCTCTTTGGAGAGAACTTGGTGTGTCTGTTTGATAAGGCTCTGGGGCTGTACTTTGTTAAAAACACCAATTCTGGCCTACAGTTTACAGCAGAGCTCTCAGGCAGCATCAACAGAGAGCTGTTTGATGATAAAACTGGCTGTGGTTAATTTAGAACAATACCCAACGATGTCACAATTGAGGGGAGTGAAGTTTTCTAATAGGTTCTCATAATGGTTTAACCAATGTTTTCCCTGAGGGTAAGAACATATTATGGAAGGCATTGAAGAATCTCCAGGGCCTTCCCCAAAAGCCTCTAATTTCTGAAATATTTATATTAATTATCTTTTACTATGTAAATTAGCCTAAGGAAGTCTGAGCCTCTCCTGATTTTATAATTCTTCCCATGTAGCTCCTACAATAGTATTGAACTAATGAGTAACTATGGAGCCACCAAACCTAATTGTTTCTTGCATCTTTTCTCTCTCTGTCTCTCTCTCTTTTTTTTTTTAATAAAGTAAAATAGCAAATCTTTGTGATTTCTCAGGCGCTGTCTGAGAAATCTCAAAAATAATTTTATGGGGAGCCTGGGTGGCTCAGTCAGTTAAGGGTCCAGCTTCAGCTTAGGTCATGATCTTAAGGCTCGTGAGTTCAAGCTCCGTATCAGGCTCTGTGCTGACAGCTCAGAGCCTGGAGCCTGCTTTGGATTCTGTGTCTCCCTCTCTCTCTGCCCCTCCCCTGCTTGTGCTCTGTCTCTTTGTCTCTCTCTCAAAAATAAACATTAAAATTTTTTTTGAAAAATAATTTTATGAGTTAATTTTGAGGGCTATTGGGGGTCGCCTCCAAAAATGCTAAAGTCTGATTTTCAAATCATGACTCTCTGGTGAATATACAGTGCACATATGTAAACAATTTTCCATAACTTATTAATGAAGAAGGGAACTAGATGTTATGACTGCTACAGAGAAAATATGAGAAATATGTATATATAGGCAATTTAACAAAGATGTGTTTGGATAAGATCACAGATTTTAAAACTTCCTAATATCCAGCAGACCATAAATATTTAGAGATATTTGTCCCACTGGGCAAAATTTTTTTTGCATATTTAATGGAAAAATTCTACAAATTAACAAGTAATTTTACTCAAGCTGGGATTTTAATTAATAACAAAAAATGAGGCAGACTAAGTAGTATATTTATCTGGACCTGTGCTGTCTGGTAAGGTAGCCACTAGTTATTTAAATGTGGTTATTTAAACTTAAATTAATTAAAATTAAATACAACAAAACTTTAGTCTCTCGGTCACACTGCCCACTTTATACATGCTCAGTGGCTACACTTGCCCAGTGGCTACCATATTGGGCAACGCTTCCATCTTCGCAGAAAATTCTTCTGAACAGCGTTGTACCTACCTACACAATCCTCAGGTGGCCATTGACCCCATACGATATTAAAGGTGTGTTGCCCACATTTTTGCCTCACTTCCAAGTGGCAGAGAATTATTCTGATAGTTTTAATTGTGATAGAATTTATAACCATCTAAGAGTTAAAATTAGTGAATGCCTACTATTTGAGTAGGCTTTACACGTATCATGATCATGCCCAAATGGAAAACTATATGAGTAAAGCAAATGATGCATGGTATATTTTGGTATTATTATTTTTAAAAAGGCTTTAGAGCAAGTGCAGTTTTTTAAAAGTATAACTACCAAAATATATTATGTATCATTTAGTTTACTCAAGTTGATTCAATCAACTCCCTTAAAAAACCATAGAAGTTGGAATATAGTGAGTGGTTTTGGTCAAACAGTAGGCTCAAAACAGAAAAGATGTGAGTCAGGGCAACCAGGGTATCTAAGGAAATTTCTATAGCTTTTTGCTTCACATAGAATTTCATTGTTCTGAGCTCAATTATGATAAATTGGAATTGAACATATTAATGTAAAAGTAACTTCCATGTTAAACAGAACCTATGTTTTATAATAACACTCAATAGTGCAGTGAGGAAATAGGACATGTATCAAATAGGATGCTATTTAAAAATTACGAGAATTAATTTTATAGTAGAGAACTACTTTATCTGGGATTTCTCATTAACAAAATGAAAGGATTATTTCCCTGGATTTACTTATTGCTTGTAAATTTCACCATTTATTAAACAAATAGCTCTGAGGTGCCTAGAATACAAACAAGTTAGAAGCAGTGTCTGCCCATATGGAGGGTGCAGACTGGAAAGGAAGGCAGAAAATAAACATATACCTAATTCATTACAAGTTTTATGAAAAAGTGCTTATGACAGGAATCCTTTCCTAGTCTGTTGGGATCTAAGCTGGGTGTGTTTAGGGCAGGATAGAGTCAAGAATGGCATCTCCAAGAAACTGGCATTTAAATAAGGATCTAGAAGGTATGTAGAGATTTCCTAGGTAAGGGAGGGTCATGGAGGGAGTGGGGTGGGAAACTTCGGAAAGGAAACATCATCCGTCATCCAGGAAGGAGGTCTTGACAAAGGAGGCAGCACGAACGTTTGAGGTTTTGACTACATAATGCTTATACTTGAAAGAATTGTGTTTTAATGTTATCATTTCCTTTTTTTGGCAAAAAGAAAGGGAGCATATTGGCACAGGGTACTTTCTTTTATCAAACAAATTATATAAGTGGACATAATCCTAGTGCCCAAGTTCTCATTCAGAATTGCCAAACACGTTTCTCTCTGTGGAAGAAAGTTGCCCATATAGTTACCCTGACTTTCCACCAAGGTCTGAAATGGAAGAGGTCAGTTTCTAATATAATTTCCTAGTTCACCTTTTAATTTTCTGGTTCACCATTACCTCTCTGGGCTGTTAATGCAAACAAAGTTTCTTTCTTGTAAACAAGAGAAAAGACTTGGATGGGTTGACTGACTTCAGGCATAGCTGCAGGTACGTACGTAATCAGAAAGAGAGGGTTACTCTCCTTGGCTGGGAAAATCACCACAGTTTTAATGCCCAAATGACCCAACCTTTATCTATAGTATCAACTGCAGATCATCTACATTCTGACATTAATGACATTAAATCTGACTGTAAAAATTTAGATTAGCTAATGAATAGAAGGGTCAAAATTTTATTTTTGAATGTTATCTGGTACTTTATCTTGGCATCATCTTTCACCCTTTCCACACCTCTCATGATGTATTTATCCTACCATTATAAATTTGTTTTGCTATATTTGATTTTCTTTCTAGAATCTGAACCTATAATAACGTCTTGTCTGCAACACTTAACATAAACTTGGCAAAGGGAAATGTTCCTTATGTGTTCATTGAGAGACTAAGAAAGTGAATACATGAATGATCCTAGATTTATGAATGTATCAAGAGAAAGAAAAGGACCTTAAATTACCTGGCTGAATCTCTTAAATAATTCTTTTTTCGTTTTATATGGAAGTAACTTGATAATATCTAAGTTATTTGGCTAAATAATATTGATGAGGCAAGAAATTTTCAAAGATGAGGACATCAATATTATCAACAATATGTTGAACTTTTATTGAATGTTTCCTCTAAACAAATCAACCATTAAAAAAAGAACAGATATAATTGTTGCCTTCTAGGAATTTGAGATAAATTTAAAAAACAAGAATGTATGCTTAAAAATGCAATGACTAATACAGGAAATGTGTGCTATGTACCAAATGGGTACAATAAAAAATAACAAATACCAGAATTGGGAAAGTAAACCACAAGGGTATTCTAAAACCCTGGTCATATAATAAACCACAAATGAAGGAAGATTTCCATGTAATACCAGATCCTTTCATCGTTCTTAGATGACTAAACATTGACTTCTAATTTTGTCCTTCTGTGTATATTTCTCAGATTTTTTTTTTTTTAGCTGACTGCCTTTGAGGACATTACTTATACTTTTCACATAAGAACAACTGGAAAGAAAAGAGTGAAATTAATATTGTTTTCTTTTTCTTTTATTTTGTTTTTTAAATTTTTAAATTTTTAAAAATTTTTTTTAATTTTATTTTTTATTTTTTAAAATGTACATCCAAATTAGTTAGCATACAGTGCAATACTGATTTCAGGAGTAGATTCCTTAGTGCCCCTTACTCATTTAGCTCATCCCCCCGCTCACAACCCCTCCAGTAACCCTCAGTTTGTTCTCCATATTTATGAGTCTCTTCTGTTTTGTCCCCCTTCCTGTTTTTATATTATTTTTGTTTCCCTTCCCTTATGTTCACCTGTTTTGTCTCTTAAAGTCCTCATATGAGTAAAGTCATATGATTTTTGTCTTTCTCTGACTAATTTCACTTAGCATAATACCCTCCAGTTCCATCCACATAGTGGCAAATGGCAAGATTTCATTCTTTTTGATTGCCGAGGAATACTCCATTGTGTGTGTGTGTGTGTGTGTGTGTGTGTGTGTGTGTATATATATATATATATATATATATATATATATATACCACATCTTCTTTATTCACTCATCCATTGATGGACATTTGGGCTCTTTCCATACTTTGGCTATTGTTGATAGTGCTGCTGTAAACATTGGGGTGCATGTGCCCCTTCGAAACAGCACACCTGTATCCCCTGGATAATGCCTAGTAGTGCAGTTGCTGGGTCGTAGGGTAGTTCTATTTTTAGTTTTTTGAGGCACCTCCATACTGTTTTCCAGAGTGGCTGCACCAGCTTCCATTCCCACCAACAATGCAAGAGATCCTCTTTCTCCACATCCTCGCCAACATCTGTTGTTGCCTGAGTTGTTAATGTTAGCCATTCTGACAGGGGTAAGGTGGTATCTCATTGTGGTTTTGATTTGTATTTCCCTGATGATGAGTGATGTTGAGCATTTTTTTTTCATGTGTCAGTTGGCCATCTGGTTGTCTTCTTTGGAGAATTGTCTATTCATGTCTTTTGCCTGTTTCTTCACCGGATTATTTGTTTTTTTGGTGTTGAGTTTGGTAAGTTCTTTATAGATTTTTGGATACTAACCCTTTATCTGATATGTCATTTACAAATATCTTCTCCCATTCTGTTGGTTGCCTTTTAGTTTTGCTGATTGTTTTCTTCGCTGTGCAGAAGCTTTTTATTTTGATGCGGTCCCAGTAGTTCATTTTTGCTTTTGTTTCCCTTGCCTCTGGAGACGTGTTGAGTAAGAAGTTGCTGTGGCCAAGATCAAAGAGGTTTTTGCCAGCTTTCTCCTTGAGGATTTTGATGGCTTCCTGTCTTACATTGAGGTGTTTCATCCATTTTGAGTTTATTTTTGTGTATGGTGTAAGAAAGTGGTCCAGGTTCATTCTTCTGTATGTCGCTGTCCAGTTTTCCCAGCACCACTTGCTGAAGAGACGGTTTTTATTCCATTGGATATTCTTTCCTGCTTTGTCAAAGATTAGTTGGCCATACGTTTGTGGGTCCATTTTTGGGTTTGTATTCCATTCCATTGATCTAAGTGTCTGTTCTTGTGCCAGTACCATACTGTCTTGATGATTATAGCTTTGTAGTACAGCTTGAAGTCTGGGATTGTGATGCTTCCTGCTTTGGTTTTCTTTTTCAAGATTGCTTTGGCTGTTCGGGGTCTTTTCTGTTTCCATACAAATTTTAGGATTGAAATTAATATTGTTGATCACTTACCATATCCCAGACATTAAAAGCAGATTTTACATAATGTATATATACCTTTTTATTTTTTTTATTTTTTATTGTTTTATTTTAGAGAGAGAGCAAACTGGGGAAAGAGGCAGAGAGAGACAGAGAATCTTAAGGAATCTCCATGCTCAGTGCAGAGCCTGAAGTGGGACTTGATCCCACGACCCTGGGATTATGACCTGAGCTGAAATCAAGAGTCAGACACTCAACCAACTGAGCCACCCAGGCGCCACATAATGTATATATACCTTAAATACTTTTTAAGAACATGAACACATTCACGAGATTTTTAAAAATTTATATCTGCTGTTAGAGGGACAAATCTTGATCTGAATCAGAATATTTTTTCATTAAACAACCTTGTTGTGCCATACTCTGCACACAACAAACTGTGTACTCCTATATAATCATGGGCACAATCAAGATAGAGAATATTATCACCTCCAAAAAGTCCCTTGATGTCCCTTTGCAATAAACCCTAGCTTTAGGCTGCCTCCAGTATGCTGTCACTGTAAATTTATTTGCCTTCTCTGGCATCACATGTAAATGGAATCATACAGTACGTACTATTTTGTGTATGGCTTCTTTCACTCAGTGTAATGTTTCTGATATTCACCCATGACCTTGCATGTATCGGTAGTTCAAGATTTTATTTTAAAAATTTGAGTAGTATTCTATTTTATGGATATACTACAACTTGTTTATCCATTCTCCTACTGATAGACAGTTAGTTTTCCATTTCTTTGGTTGCTAAGAATAAGGTTGCTTTGAACCTTGATTTTTCAAGTCTTTGTGTAGAGGTATGTTTTTATTTCTCTTGGTGAATACCTAAGAGTGGAATCGTTGAGCTATGCAAGTGTACATTTAGCTTTGTAAGAAGGTGCCAAATAGTTTTCCAAAGTATTTTCTGCTTAATACTCTCCCCAGAAGAAATACAGGAGAGTTCTAATCTCTCCAGATTCTCACTTGCACCCGATATTGTTAGTGTTTTTAAGTTTGTTTCTTCCAGTGGGTGTGTAGTGGGATCTCATTATGATTTTAATTTTCATTTCTCCCAATAGACTAACGGTTTGAGCATCTTTATGTGGGCTTATTACACATGCGTGTATCTTTTGAGAGGTTCAAATCTTTTGCCCACTTTTGTATTGAGTTACTTCTCATATAATTGTGAAAGTTCTCTATATATTCTGGATACAAATCCTTGGTAAGATACTTGTATTACAAATATGTTCTCTCATTTGACAACTTGTCTTTTTTCTTAAAGCCTTTATTTTTTTATAACAGTTTAAAATTGAGAAGAAGGTACAGAGATTTCCCATATAGCCCATGCCCTGACACATGCACAGCCTCCCCCAGGAGTGTCATCCGCCTCCAAATTAGTACGTTTGTTACAATTGATGCACCTACACTGACACATCATAATCACCCAAAGTCCCTAATTTACCTTAGGGTTTGCTCTCGGCGTGTACATTCTGTGGGCTTGGACAAATGTATAATGACATGTACCCACCACTATGGTTTCATACACAGTATTTGCCCTAAAATTCTCTGTGCTTTATCTATTCATCCCTCCCTCCTCACTCCAACCCCTGATATTTTTACTTTCTGCATAGTATCATCTTTTCCAGAATGTCATACAGTTGGAATAAAATAGTCTGTAGACTTTTCAGATTGGCTTCTTTCACTTAGTAAAATGCATTTAAGTTTCCTCCATGTCTTTCCATCGCTTGATAGCTCTTTTTTAAAAAAGATATTTTATTTATTTTTGGGAGACCACAAGTGGGGGAGGGGCAGAGAGAGGGAGACAGAGGATCTGAAGCAGGCTCTGCACTGACAGGTTGATGGCAGTGAGCCTGATATGGGGCTTGAACTCACGAACTGTGAGATCATGACCTGAGCTGAAGTTGGATGCTCAACCGAATGAGCCACCCAGGTGCCCCGATAGCTCTTTTTTTTTTAAGTGAATAGTGTTGCATTTTCTGGATGTGGCCACAGTTTATTTATCTATTCATCTACTTGAAGGACATCTTGATTGCTTCCAGGTTTTAGCCATTATGAAGAAAGCTCCATAAACATCCTTGTGCAGTTTTTGTGTGAACATAAAGTTTCAGTTTATGGACTGAAACAGTCCATAAACACAGTTAAGGACTACGATTGCTCAATTGTATAGAGAGAATGTGTTTAGTTTCTTTTTCATTTTTATAAGTTACTGAGAGCAATAGGCTTTGCTTTTGATATAGTCCCATTTACCTTTTGTTAGTTTGTAACCTTGAGGGTTCCCAGGTAAAATCTGAAGCCGGCTCCTGCACACAGAGGGCAATGAGACCGCAGGCGGGTCACTCCAGGTTTCTACAAGCGAGGGAACTTATACATGAGGCTTGTCTTAAAACAAGTAGATGTCCGCACCCACCTGCCAGAATACTAGAAGTTTCCATCGAGGTCTTAACTGTGTTCAGTCATGTCTAGAGAGTTTTCAACAACATGTTGCTCTCGCAAGGTGGCCTCCTTGAAACTGGCTTCTAGTGTGAGAATGGCAGATAGAACATACGTTCCCAGGACAGGGGAGGCGGTGAGGAGCCTCCAATTGCCTGGGTTCAGCTCTTGGGTCAACCAGTGGTCACATCCTCTTGATGACCATCTCCAACTTCTCTAACAATTTTTTTTTTTTTTTGTCTTTTATGGTTTCTGCATGGCCTGGTGACAAGTTCATGTGACTGAAGGAAGCATTCATCCCATGGCTCATATTATTAAAGTTCCATTACTTGATTGATTCTACAGAAGGCACTATTACTGAGGATCTTTATAAGAGTGATTTTATCTTATGCTTTTTATTAACTAGTCCCCTGAATAATGAAATGATTCATAGACATTGATGTCTAAATAGAAAGAATTATAGAGCCTCAGGGTTGGGCAGGAAATGATAAGACATTCTTTCCATCCATTGGATAAACATTCTAACAGATCATTTTTCTAACGCACATTTCCAGAACCTATTCTCATTATAGGCAGCAATGTAGCATAACTCATCTGGATGTTAAACAGGAAAGGAAAAAGAAACTTGTTTAATTTTTTATCTATAAGATGCCTGCCTGAATTTTCTCAGCTTAGCAGTCAAACATCTCCGGTCAATGTATTGCTTACTTTTTTTTGTTTGTTCGTTTTTAAAAAATGTTTATTTTGAGAGAGAGAGAGAGAGAGAGAGAGAGAGAGAGAGAGAGAATGGGTGGTGGCAGAGAGAGAGGGAGACACAGAATCTGAATCAGGGTCCAGGCTCTGATCTGTCAGCACTGAGCCCGACGTGGGGCTCGAACTCATGAACTGTGAGATCATGGCCTGAGCCAAAGTCGGAACCTTAACTGACTGAGCCACCCAGGTGCCCTGAATCACTTACTTTCCATGCCTTGGGAGTGGCTAAAAAGATGCTATGGACAGAGTGAGAGCTTTCTAATCAGGCAGAACTAGGCACATACGCTGATTTAGCAATGTGGGCAAGTCACTTAAATGTCCCTGGCCACATCTTACCTCATCTGTAAAGTGTAAAGGTTAGGACATATACACCAGAACATATGCCTTTCACTAAATGGTAATTAAAAAAAAAATGATTAGTGATAGAGATGATGAAATGCAGAGAGAGAAATTTTATTTCTGGTGCAGTTT
Organism: Panthera uncia; assembly: GCF_023721935.1. Taxonomy (NCBI): domain Eukaryota; kingdom Metazoa; phylum Chordata; class Mammalia; order Carnivora; family Felidae; genus Panthera; species Panthera uncia. The sequence goes on along the minus strand of NW_026057586.1, from coordinate 20,371,660 downwards.
TATTAATAGAAGAAAGAGAACTGAGAAATTCAGCAAGAAAAAAAGTGATAAGATTAAAACTTGGACTTTATTTTCCATAAATCCTACCTAGGGTTTTGGTCACGATAATTATCTAATTGTGGTCTACTTTCTTAAGAAGCATGTCCTTGGAAGTAATGGATATTGAATAATATCCTTGGCATACAAAACCAAAGAACCAAGTGCTATTATAATTATTTTCAAAGATAAAACAAATATTAAGGGAGGTTCTATCTCCCTATGGCACCTTGTTTTGAATAAGTAATAAATTTTCATGGTTCAAAACTCAAACAATAAAGCTACACCAAGAAGACTCACCTACCTTACCCTCCTCACCTGTCAAATTCCCCATACTTCTGCTCCCTAAAGCTAACTGATTCTATTACCTTCTCAGTATTTCTCTGTGCCAATTCAGACAAATATAAATGTAAAGTCTTTTTTCCCTTTTTGTTACACAAAAGTTTATATACTACATGCACTGCTGTCCATCTGGCGCATATATATATATACACACACACACACACACACACACACACATATATGGCTGGCATTCTGCATAGCAGCTTAGCATGGAGCCTTATGAATTAGCATATCACCTCTACAGAGTGGCCATGCTAACCTTCTATGCAGAATGCCAGCCTTAGTGAATACGCTGAAGCAAGCCCTTTTGCTAAATTAAAAAGTGACCCACCTCTCAGCCTTGATGGCTTGGTTCTCCTCTTGCCTACAGGCAGAAGGTGGCAGTTGGTAAGGACTCAAGGCCTCTATAAATTTTGAAGACATATTCTAGCGTTTTTAACCACTCATGAAAATAAGCTCTGGGTATTCTGACATTTTTCCTTCTGGTGAAATCAGTCTTGAGGGACTGATTTAAGCCTGAAGGTTTGTGATACAAATAAAGGTATGTTGCAACATCAAAGTTCATGCAGCTTTTCATTGAAGAGTGAATGTTTTCACATGTAAAGCTTAAAAGGACAAAGGGATATAAAGCAGTCTTATTTTCTGAGTAGGGCAAATGACCCAGGAAGAAACCTTTGTAAGGCAATTGCTTATAAAGGTGACTTAATTGTCACCCTGGAGGAAACTATAAACTTGGAACACTACCTCCCAAGAAAGAACAGGAGAGGCCCTTCTCTGAGTCATAATGGTGGGTGGAGCACAGTGTTGGAGTCTGTCATGAAAGCAGTTTATCTTGTAGCTAAAATTTCTGGATGTAGTTTCATCTTTCTGAGTTTATAAGCATCCCAGCTTGTTTTCTTTAAAACTAAAAGAACATGTACAGAGTTATCTGAATTTATAAGAATGGAAGGCAGGAAGACATTAGGGTCAATCAAATATACAAATATTAAAAAGTATAAAGTCACTTAAATTGTTCATAATTTATTGGCTAAGAATTCACTTGCTATTTCTGCAAAAGAGGCACCTTCATTTCTGTGTTTTGCTACTGCTAATAATCAAGTGTATTTGCATTTTCTGAGTACAAAGCAAGTAATTAGGAGAACAGGTGTCCTGAAGACAGCTGAGTGGTAGGTGGAAGCCAATCTGGCTTGCCCATTTTCTGTGTTTCTAGACTGAGAGAACACAGCTAGTCCTGGAGTCAAGCCAAAGGAGGAGACTGACGACTTGAATATCAAGGCCAAAGGCTCCAGTTGTATAACATTCTGGTTTCCTCTGCAGATGGTGGCCATATCCCAGGACATCAATGGTAGGTCTCATCTCAAAAATGTGCAAGACCACCCTATAAATTTTGCATCCATGCCAAATCAAATTGTGGGAACAAGATTTCACAGGATGTTCAAACCCTGCACTACTTTTGGAAGCCTGTGAGAACGGGCTATCCTCGAAAGAGCATCTCCCAATATGGGAAGGGATTCTCAGCAATCTAGACAGAAGCAGAGAAACAGAATAATTTTCCTTCCAGGCCCTATATAACATAATTTTAAGTATGCAAAGACATCAAACTTATTTTCGATGCCAGTTATGGCACATCTGACCCTTAGTTCTACATTATTACCACATGGCATATCACTCAAGCATTGTGCTATTTAGCTTTCATATGCTATAGTTTTCAACATTTTATATCCTCTTAACATAACTGAATTGTAAGCTTTTTGGTTTTTTTAGAAGAGGTATCCCATTATTTATTCAGTAGATATTTACTGAGTGCCTACTATGGACCAGATGCTCTATTAGGGACTGGTGATAGAATCCCTGTTATCCTGGAGTTCTGGATAGAATACCAAAAATATACAAATGCATCTATGGTATGTTGAATGGGGATAATTAAGGAAGACCAAGGGCTGAGACAGCCTGGGCTGATTTAGATCGAGTGGTGACAGAAGGAAACTGACCACATGGACCTCAGACAGAGACTTGAGTTCAATGGTTCAATGAGCCACACAGCTAACAAATGCAGAAAAGAGCATATAAAGCAGAAGAATTGTAACTGGTAGATGGTACGTGCCCTGACCCTTGCATGGGACTGTGTTTGCCATGTTCAAGAAGAGCAAGGAGGTAACTATAGCTAGAAAAAAGAGAGAGGGGGATAATAGGAGGTGAGATCAGATACACAAGAGAGCCATAGTGGACAGCATGAATAATCTTATGGAACTCTGGTCTTTATGCCCAGGAAGATGGGAAGTCATTAGGGGAGGTGGTGAGGGCAAGGGATTAAGAGGAGAAGCAGGGACACCAATTCCAAGGCTGTCAAAATAGTCCAGATAAGAGATTCCAGACAAGAGATTATAGTGGTTAAAATCAGTAGCTGGAGGAGTAACTTCAACCTAATTGATATGGTAAACATCTCTTGAGAGAATTTATGCCAAGAAGTGGGCCTGAGTCTATGCTTTTAACCATTGTACTGCCTCTCTTAAAACAGTGAATGTGTGTTATGTTAATGAAATAGATTGGTTTCATTCAGTTGAAGGGTTTTGAGCCATGGATACATGTACATCATTTTGCAGCTCATATTGGACCCAGACAGGAAGATCAGTAGATATGGATCTTTAATATTCCTTTTCCTACCTCATTTCAGGGAAAAGTTTTTAGTTATTTTTATTTCAAAATGTGGTAAAGAAATCATCTAAGAGAAGATTTAAAAAACCCACTTTTTCCTTTACGATTTGAGCTCTACTGATAATATTAGAGTCATGAGGCGTAGATCCTAGGTGACTCTGTATCTCATCACCCGCAATCTAGACTTATTACTTATCTCCTTTTACTGGAAGATGTATAGAATGTCAGGGCCCATGTCCTCTGATGAAACATAATACTTCAAAAGGAGTCATTAGAGCCATTCATTCAGTTGGTTTGCAAATATTTATTGAGACACAGCAGTGAGTTGACCACCATGCTGGAGAAGACAGCTACAAAGATGGATACTGCCGTCGGCTTGGTGCCATGGCACATACGCTACCACTGTACAGAAGGATGGTGGTGCATGGTCCACAGGATGCGTATGTGCAGAACGCTACGGGAGCATAGCGAGGGGAGGTATCTCACTGTATGTGGGAAACGCGTGTCAGAAGATGTTGATGTATGAAATGAAGCTATAAGGAGATTGTTAGGTGGATGAGGAAGTCCGTTGACTAATTTTTGTCTTGGAGAAGAGTGAAATTAGTAGGGCCCGTTCTAAAAAAAAAAATATAGTCCCCAACTAGGGGAAAACTTAAAGAAATATTACACCCTGGTTATTAGGTGGCAAGAATAACTTTTATTTAGGTCCCAAGTATTAAGAATTTTTAAATTTTTTAAAATATTTATTTGTTAGAAAGAGAGAGAGCACAAGTGGGGGAGATGGACAGAGAGAGAGAGAGAGAGAGAGAGAGAGGGAAACAGGGAGAGAGAATCCTAAGCAGGCTCCACGCTCAACACAGAGCCTGACCAGGGCTCAATTTCAGGACTGTGGGATCTTTACCTGAGCTGAAATCAAGAGTCGACACTTAACCAACTGAGCCACCCAGGCGCCCCGTATGTAGTTAACACCCTAACATTCTTAGTTTGGGGAGGCATTCTAACTTGCAATGAAGACAGAGGGGACTGGAGAAATCAGACTTGAGTGTAAACTTTTGTTCTCTCACCGACCTGCTAGCCTTGCTTATATGAATTAGCCTTTCTTTTGACATCTGAACAACTGAGAATAACAATACCATCATCACAGGGTTATAGTGAAAGAGAAGTTAGTATATGTAAAACACTTAGCAAAATGGGTAACATATGTTGTTTACTGCATAACAGTTACTATTATACTCAATTCCCAATTTGTTTTTTGTACGTCTCTATGTCCATGATGGTTTTGTTCCAGGTAACTTATTCTCAATGTTATAAAATAAACCAAACCAACCCTTATCTAAGAATCCTGGCTTGGAGGACAGGAGGAAAATGGCTTCCTAACAGGAGGAAAATGGCTTCCTAACAACAAAGGGAAACAGTACAGAGATTCAGTGTTTACCTAGGAGTAAAATAAAATCAGTCTCTCCTTGAGCTGCCCACTTCTCAGGTCCCCATGGAGATGAGAAGTGTGTGTCTGCTTCATATTCCCATGTTACATTCTATCAGACCAGTCGAGACAGAATTTTCATGTTTGGCTATGGTGTTCCCAACCTACTTCCTATTTCATAGCACCCACCTCTCCACAATCACAAATCCTTTAAGCCTCAAGCTATGCCTGAGTTGACTCTATTTTTACTTGTAAGAGGGAGACTGCACCCTGTGGATTTGTTTTTCTAATACCAATGACCAAGGTTTGCTAGCCCAATGTCTCTCAGTCTTCTTATTACCTTATAAACAAATACAAATTAATATAATACAGGTAGTTAATATTCATGACTTCCTCCTTCCAGGTAATATAGTTAAAAGCAGCAAAAAGCTTTTCTAAAAATGTTTATTTATTTATTTGGAGAGAGAGAGAGGGGGTGGAGAGAGAATCCTAAGTGCTGAAGGCACAGAGCCCAATGTGGGGCTCGATCCCACAAACTCTAAGATCATGACCTTAGCCAAAATCAGGAGTCAGATGCTTAACCGACTGAGCCACCCAGGTGCTCCCAGCAAAAGCCTTTTAATACATAGATTTCAGTTTTAGTCTTAAATATAGAGTAAAAATAAAATAAAATAAAATCCTTATCAAAATGGATAAGACCAATGCCATGTTGCCATGAATGTGAACTATGTATTGAGAATGATAGCTTGTGGTGCTTTATAGATGACCACAATGGATGACGCAGTCTAAAGAATGTAGGAGGATTTTTAAACAAAACTGAATGACAGTTCTTGGTGTTTCAGTGTGTGTGTGTAGTGTGTATGCATATACACCCATGTATGAGTTCATTTAAGTTCTTTTTGCTCCCCACACCCTGCCTACCAAATAATTGTGACATTCCAAAATAATGCATGGATTTCATAGCCAATGCTAGTTATTAGTTGTGAAATTAGAATTTCCAGCTTGACTATTTTATATTCTCTTTATTAAGACTTTGTCAGTGGTTGACCTTATCCTCTTTAAAGTCATAATGTATTACATCCACAAAATCGTCTCTGTTCTCATAAGGATTAACATATTTTCTGTGAGGCTGGCTCTGAGGGTAAGTCTTTTGCGTGCTCTCTGGAAACGTCAGAGGAACCGTGTGGGAATCCAATGGATTCTGGGGAATCTGGATTCTCCCAGAACTTCCTGGCAGTTCTCACGTCTGTGTCTCAACACACGTTGAGATTCACTATGTGGAATGTCACAAGTAGTTTCATGTTAGTAAAATGCAAAAGTTCCCAAACGCATTACCTAATGTAAGCAGATTGAAGGCTCTTGCTAAATAATGTGGTTCTTTTCAGTGGGAGGGAAAGGGGCTGTAGGTACAAACATTTGGTAAATGTTTCTATTTCTAGACTCCAGCATGCCTCTGAATCTTCTGGAAAGATGAGTCAAATTCAGACTCCTGGGCCCTCTTTCCGAATTATCTAATGTCACAGGTCTGGGTTGAGGCACAAATTAGCATCTTTAACAAGCAGTCCAGGTGAATCTGACATTGGTGGGTAGAGATGACATTTTCACAAACAGCAGCTAGACTTCACCAAAGGCAGTCAATTTCAAACAGATCTCATGACTTTCTTCCAGCCTGCGTGCCTTGTCCTAGCTCACAGTCTAAGACTTGCTGGTATGTTCTCAGTCACCAGGGTTTCCCGCTCACAGACCCTAACTTCCTATGACAGGTGCTGACAGCTGCCAATTCCTAATATGAGTCACCCTCCTCCTCCAATCCACTAACAGAGATTGTAAAGGGCTTCTGTAAAGATAGTTCGCTTCCACCTACAAATAATAGCACAAAAAACTGGAAAACATTTTTTTTCATTTTTTAAAAAAAAAATGTTAATAGGTAAAAAGTCACTGAATGGGTGAGATTAGAGAGTCCAAAAAAGCTAAAATTATGAGTGACTTATCTGGATGTGGAGAGAGATGACAGGGAAGGAAGAAAAGAACAAGAGCTTCTAAGTATTTATAGCATTCAACAGCAATGCTACAAACAATAATAGAAGTTTGTTTCCTGCTAGCTATAACAATGTTAGCTAGTATTTTCTTACCAACTAATACTTATTATTAATTATTCTCTTTGCTTTGGGCTTTAAAAAAAGTCATTTGGGGCACTTGTATGGCTTAGTCAGTTAAGTGTCCAACTTCAGCTCAGGTCATAATCTCATGGTTTGTGGGTTTGCGCCCCACATCTAGCTCTCCACTGTCAGCACAGAGCCTGCTTTGGATTCTCTGTCTCTCTCTTTCTCTGCCTCTCTCATACTCTCTCTTTCTCTTAATAAATAAACATTTAAAAGTATAAAAAAAATCTATTCTAAAATACCTACTGACAAGCCTTTTAAAAATACCTATTCTTCAATCCCTAATCAGTGAAGATAAATGACTCATGCTGCATTTATATACAATGGAAGTTCCATTTTTTTTCCTTAGCCCTTCTTTCAAGTATGTCTCTGTCCATTCATACATGTCCAGGGAACTATTTCCTTCAATTTTCTATCAATGAAATTGACGATCCCTTTCAGAATCTTATGATGATTTAACTCTGGAATACTATAAGACAAATATTCTATTTATAATCAGATAGGCGAAGATACTATTACTCAAAGCTTCAGGAAGATTTGTTTCATTTGTTTTAGTAGAGAAGTGAAGGATATTATCACACATTTTGCTTAGATTTTTAATGTTAAAAGTTTTCAAATTGTTTTGAATCATTACATGATTCCAAAAGAAGGATTGGACCTTCTTTTCCTTCCTCCTTTCTTTCAGTCATCACTGATTAAGCACCTATTCACATTCAGGCCATATGGTTAACACCAAAGAAATAAAGATGAATACAGAACTGTCCTTGACAACTCTCCTGGAGGTAATAGTCTGGTTGTAAAGGGAGAGGAAGAACAGAATAAATACTATACAAGACAATACAGACTGTGGAAGAGGTATATACTGAGTAACATGGAGGTATTCATAATTCACAATGTTTCTTTGAGTGCTAGACTCTGTCTAGCTGCTGCTGATAGAGTACAGTCACTGAATTCAAGGAACTTACATTGTACAGAAGGAGCAGGAGGAGGATTAATTTCAGTGACAGAAAATTGCACAGAATATTATGAAAGCAAAGAAGAACCTGGGAGGCAATGCGGACAAGTGCACTTTCCTGGAAGAGCATGTAACATATGTGAGTCTTAGGTGATAGGCAGGAGTTAGCTAAACAAAAGGTAGAGGGCTAAAGGCACAGGTTACAAAGCAAGTTGGAGGGATTTATCATCTCTGGAGAGTTGAGTCCTAGACCGAGGTCAACAGAAGCTGAATGGAGGGAGACACAGGTGCCAGTCCACAGAAGGATCCAAGGCCAGTTGAAGATACAGGACTTTATCCTGTCCTGGGGATACACTGTAAGTTAAGAGGTCAATGGAATGGCCAGGTTTCCATGTTTATACTCTGGCTGTTTCATGGTGATGCATCTGAGAAAGACAATACTAGAAGCTTCAGGCATTGTAGTAGTACTTTTCACAAGAGATAAGAACTCTTGCCTGGGGCTGAGGTGGGAGCCTTGAAGAGAATGGCAGGAGAAATACAGAGGAGATGAGATCAGTAAGACTTAGTGACCAATAGATGTAGGAAGTAGTGATACTAGGAAAATCAAGAATGACGCCCAGAGTTCTAGCTTAGTTAACTGGATCAATGGTTATGACGCTAAATGAGAATTTAGGGGGGCAGAAATAGGCATGAAGAGGAAGATGATCAACTTGGTTTTGGACACCTTGATTTTGAGGTGCCTGGATTACTCTTGGAGGAGCCACCACAGGTAATTAGATATTTGAGAGGGATCTAGGCAGGGGATATAGATTTGGGGCTCACCAGACTCTAAGGGCAGTTGAAAAATGCTGAGTTCAGTTTTGGGCACAATGAATTTAAGGACCCACTGGATTGTGGCAATGTAAGTCTAAAACTTCAGAAGTGAGATTGAGTGAGACACATGTTTTGAAACCAGCAACTTATGTGTGGATTGTATTTCTCTCTGATTACAGAAAATATGATTAATGATGTGGTTAAATCTACCCAAGTGCTAAAGGGAAGATGTAAAAGGTGAAAGCAAATTAACAAAGCACAGAATAAAGAAGATCCATAAAAACTGAGCATCACATCCATCAGGTTTGTGAGAAGGCAACTGGGGAAGTGGCACAGTAATTAGAGAAAATGCTGAGCTGGGAAAATCATTCCTAAAGTGGACATTTCTCTGGTTGTCACTTTCCTGGGGCTTCCAAGTAAGAGCTCAGACTAGTTGGGGGTTTTTAGTCCTCAGTGGTCCCCATATGGCTCACATTCTAAAGCTTAAATTGTGAGGTTAGGTTGAGAACATGGTTCTGGTCAAAGAAGTTATTATTACTTACAACCATTCATTCAACACCTCATAACTTGCCATTGTATATTTTTCTGTGCTCAATTCATGTGTAAATGGCAGGGGAACCTAGTGAGTGATGGGCCTGCTTCTGACAATTTTTTAAACTTAAACCATGAACCGCTCTTCATTCAGGCTTCATAGCACCTCTGGGCCGTGGCTACCCACTGGAATCATCTGGGGAACTTTAATGACGCCAGATGCATTGACCCACTCCCTCAGACATGACGATTTAATTGTGGTGGGTGGGACCCAAGGATTCATATATTTTCAAAGTCCCCCAGGTGATTCTAATATGCAGACAACATCGAGAATCACTGCCCTCAAGTAGGGAAACACCTGCTTTGCCAAATCAGAGTAGTGAGGAAGAAACCAAATAAGAGACATCATGGATCTGCATGTATAATCACATCGTAAGAGGGTGTTGAGGAACGAACTAGCAGAGTCCTAAGAAAGCAGAATTAAATCGTTGTTTGTTTTGTTTATTTGTTGTTTTTAACCTTAAAAGATCCCTGTGCTAGGGTAGGAAATGGCTCAGGCATAGAGATCTAGACATTTCCATGCTCCTTCTAGCAGCCAGATGTCTGCGAAAGCCCTCTTGCAGACTGGAACAGAGATGCCTGCTGTACGAGACATTTTACTCAGCTCCACCCAAATGGATGGAAAAGCTATGCTAGATGTATATTTATAATCACTTATCTTGTGACTTTTGTACTCTTTTCCTGGTTTTTCCAAGCTATCCACTTGCCTTCCTACTTTGTGTATGTATCTCCAGGCAGCACATTCCAAGACTCATCGTAACCTTGGCTGCTTAATAAGTACTTGGCTTTGGGTATTTTAATTCCTCTGGCAACTGTTTCTTCGTCTGTGCCCAAGTTGGTTGTGAAAGTTGAATGAGGTAATACATCTGAAGTGCTTAGCATGGTGCTAGACAGATTGTAAGCTCCTGAAAAACTGGGTAAAGCCACACTGCAGTTATTTGTAATACATTTTATTGTTTATTTATTTATCATAGCCTCCCCTAGGTTTTCCCCTAAAACAAAAAGCATTTCTATAGGCTTTCACAGGTGTCTCCATCCTGCTAAGCACTTTGGCATTTACGTTCTTCAGAGCTAAGGAGAGCCCAGATAAAACAGGCCAAGGGTATGGACTGCAATCCCTCACTGAGCCATAGTTTTATTGTGCAAATGCCTGGTCTGACCCCACCTCCCCAACTTTATTAACACTTCGTTTGAGTCCTGGTAGGGAAAGCCAAGAATAGCAAATGTCCCTAGTCCAACATAGCCATCAGAGTTCCATACACCAGATGAGTCTGTAAAAAAGTAATCTAGATGTCCATGGGTAATGGTTGAAGAGGACACTGAATATTACATGGAAAGCAAATAACAGTGTCACTATAATCTGTTCTTTGTCCAGAGCCCTGCATGAAATAAAAAACAATGAACTCATGGAGACCTCAGTCCATGAATACAGACTTTGCTTTGGTTGGCCATTTCAAGGCGCATTTGGTAGTATTATCTATCTGTGGTTTGTCTCTATAGGAAAGTGAAAACATCTGTCATTGAGTAGTAAGAATGACAACTGAGTAGTGTTAACAATCCACTGAAAAAGTGTGAGATGATAATTGATCTCTCGGCTAAATAATTCTATTTAACATGACGTCTATTGTACAGGATTCAACAAGAAAGATCAAGAAGTTACCAACCTCTAGTTGTACACATATATATATATATATATATATATATATATATATTTAAATAGCAGAAGTATAACATGAAAGCACCATTTTGTATTTTCTTGCAGTCACTGATACTATTTCGGCTTTTTCTTTATGTCTACTGTCTGTTTTTCTGTCAGCTGAAAGTGTTTCCTTTCTACTCCACATTGCACTTGATTAGGTCTCTTACATTATTTTAAGTGACTCTACATCATATGTTCTTTCAGAACACTGAATGCTGGTTCAGTTTTTCCGGACTCTAAAATGTTGCTTTTTTTTTTTTTTAAGCATGGAAATCAGCCACTCTGTTATTCAGATTTACTTGTTCAGTGTGGCAAGTAAGGAGATGTGGTGGGTCTTCACTCCAGAACTGGTGCTCTGCTCCATTGTGGGCTGAATGTATTTACAAGTCTGGACAAAGGCTAGCTTCAGGCCAAACTGTGATGTAAATTTGTCCAGTTGATCTCAGCACTTTGCTAGATGCTCGCATTAGCTTGAATGAATGAGTAATGAAGGTGAAAGAGAAATTACTAAGGTCAGTTTGAGAAACTTCATTTTGCTTAAGAGAGGATCAATTTCTTGTCCTCATTACCTTAATTTTCTTAAATTTCTTTATTTCTAACTAATGATTCATACTTTGTATAAGTAAAAAATTACTAGGGTAATCCTCATTCAGACAGTTCAGCCTGGTCTACCTACCAGATATGGCCCGCCCATGGTAAGGGTTTCCAATATGGTGGTTTCTGCAGTAGTCGCTAGGGGTCAGGATAGAGCCAAGAATCAGATGGGCAGAGGACCATTAGTCTCCATGTGGCCAGCTTTTGGGGGAGCCAATACCCAGCAGTCCCAGTTTCAGAGCAGGGACAGGCAAAATCTCAGGACACATCTACAAATATCAATACACAAAGCAAGAACAGAATAGGAAAGCAGGCCAGTCACAAGTATTAAAAAGGACATCAGAGTTGGAATAAAACAGAGATCCTGGAAACCCATGGATACCCAAACTAGTGTCAGGGAAGTTCGGAACCAAAATTTGGAGACAAAATTAGAACTTTGTGGGGATAGGAAAGGGGCTATTGCTCTAGCAACATCTGAGTGAGTTCTAACCACTACAACTTGTCTGTTGGTTATTAATTTAAGGCTTATTTCCTTATAACATTTGTGGTTAGTCATACCTTTTGACCATAAGATTTTTCATCTTAATTTGAAAGACAGTGATGGATAGTATAATAATAAAAAAGGTAGTATGAAATTCAATCCACTTTTTCCTGAGAAAGTTGTGAATTATATAATTTTATCAATTCCAGTATCTTTTGTTGTGCATACAAAAAATCCTGATGGGGCACCTGGGTGGCACAGCCAGTTAGGCGTCTGACTCTTGATCTTGGCTCAGGTCATGATCTCCAGGTTGGTGAGGTCAAGCTCCACATGGGACTCTTCACTGATGGTGTGGAGCCTGCTTGGGATTCTGTCTCTCCTCTCTGCCCCTCCCCAAATTATGCTCTCTCTCTCTCTCAAAAATAAACATAAAAAGTAATTTTAAAAAATCCTTATATATGTCCACTAAAAGCTGAATATGAACAAACTGTGTAAATTGTAGCAGGGACAATGTAACTATTACTGAGGAAGAGTGTTTTGATGGCATAGAGACCGAAAAGGGTTATGTATTTATTTTTCTTTGCAAATATATAAGAACAAGTTAGTTCTAGTTGAAATAATCCTTGTAATAAAAGAAAGTAATAGGTTTTGTGGGTCCTGAAGCTTGTAATTCTGAGGGAGAGCCTCTTTGATTTGATTATAAATTAATTAATGATGAATACAAAATTCAATACGGAAGCAAATAATTATCTGAAAAAAAAATCACAAGAAATTACATATTCTTCTAAAATCTGAAAAATACAAGAAACAGAAAACCTGGAAATATTTTTATTAATAAATTGTTTCACATACTTCTAAAATACCTTGTTTTTCTGTGAGCTTTTTTGGGCTTCATGTTCTTTACATGATAAAGATTTGTAAGATCTTTTTTTATGAAAAGAATAGAAATATAATTCATCTGTTTTAGCACAATTGGTCAGAATCTATATGTGTGCACACACTGGCATGTATATACACATGCATTTAACTTATTGATTATTCAGAAAAGGTTTTTTTCAGCTTCATACCTTTTTGTTAGCATGATAGAAATTTACAGAATTGTAGACAAATTTGCAAACCTCTATCAGATTTCTCTTATTTATGAACTAGAGTTTTTAAGATATTTTAGGTTTTCTTGTGCAGTATCTAATCTTAAGTTCTGCTTAAATTGATGATACTCACAGGGCACCTGGGTGGCTCAGTAGGTTAAGTGTCTGACTTCAGCTCAGGTCATGATCTCACAGTCTGTGAGTTCAAGCCTTGCATCAGGCTCTGTGCTGACAGCTCAGAGCCTGGAGTCTGCTTCAGATTCTGTGTTTCCATTTCTCTGCCTCTCCCCTACTTGCGCTCTGTCTCTCTCTCTCTCTCAAAAATAAATAAAATTAAAAAAAATAGATTGATGATACTCATTTAGCAGTTGTAATGATATACACTGCATTTTATGTTATACTTATTGTAATCCATATTTTGTATGAAATCTAAAAATGAAATTTAAATCTTTTTCCAATATTGATGGATTTATACTTCTTCATTAATTAAACTATCAAACTATGAAGAGGGTTGATTCATTATTTTTCTCTAAAAGGTATTTCCTCTTAATAAATTATTGCTTTTGGCAGATAAGTTTTTTCATTTGACGTTTTGTTACAATCCTCTTCTTGATTGATTTCATCCTGATCATTATCACTTTTGTTTAATTTTCAGTTAATTTTTTATCTGAATATTATCTCAGATCTTTAACAAATGCTGTGAAGGAGATAAAAGAAGCTGCTTTTCATGTATATGAAATCAGGACTATGCAAATACTCAGACCATGTAAATTGTGGTTAAAATGGCCAATTTTCAACTCAACATTCCCTTATCATGGGCCCAAAATACTCATGGCCACCTATATATGTCTGATATAAGAGGAAATGTGACAGAGGAAAAGTCATCATGGAAATTGACAGTGTTTTTAACCAATGGCAGCTAAAATATCATATTTTTATATATTTAGCAAAAAAATGATGTTTTGATTACCCCAGGCAAGTAAGGGGGCCTGAAATTTATGCTCCATTGGCTTTGTGGCAAGTCTTCTTTTAGATGATGCTTAATATACACGTATACAGTTTGTCTGTGTATGAAATTATGAAGTATGACCCAATTATTTAATAATCTGGATGACACTAGGTAATACACACAAAAAATCCTAATTTCCAGTTGAGAAAGACATGGTCTTCTAAAATTTTTTTTGCAAGCAATTATATTTGCATTGGTGCTTATAAATATATTGATATAAGAACTAGGGAAGAAACAGTAAGATACTTGAAGAACAATGAAATAAAAGCTATTTATACCTCACATGCATATACACAGAGTGACACAGAACGGGTTTAAAATACCAATAATGTGACCTGCTTTGGAATATTATGAAGAAATACTAGCCAACCATAATTTGATGTCTCTTAACCCCAGATTTGGCATTTTTCTAAAACTTGCCATGCATGCTTACCATATTATACCTAGGAAGGTCCACTCTAATTTGGAATATGAAGCAAAAAGAGTGAATGATTATCCCTTGGGCTCTATCCCTGGCAAATAGCTATACAGATTATACCTTAAACAGAGCAGAATCTCAATAAACATTGGCTGATTTTTATTGAATTAATACTTATTTTAGGGACTACTATCTATTTTTAAGTGTAGCCAGTGTGTCATTGTTTGGCAATCTGACTCTTAGACACTCAATTTGCTCAAATCTTGTGTCCATAAACTTGACCCCTATCACTAAACTCTCAAGTTCTGGTCTTACTCTTTTTCCACACTTCTTTTTTTTTTTCATTTTGTTTTTTAATGTTTATTTTTGACAGAGAGAGAGAGAGAGACAGAGCATGAGTGGGGGAGGGGCAGAAAGAGAGAGGGAAACACAGAATCTGAAGCAGGCTCCAGGCTCTGAGCTGTCAGCACAGAGCCTGACGTGGGGCTCGAACTCACAGACTGTGAGATCATGACCTGAGCCGAAGTCGGAGGCTCAACCGACAGAGCCACTCAGGCACCCCTTTTCCCACACTTCTAACTGAATTGCTTCCAAGTTATGTGAAATCAGTAAAGGTTATTGATATCATCTAAAGCGAAGAATAAAGCATAAAGCACATCTGAACTGAGGAATGATTCTTTTTTATAATGTTCAGTACGTTAAAAGCTGTTGGACATTTAAATCAAATTATTGTACCTGCCAGAAAGAAATTTAAATTTTGTGTTAACTCAAATTGTTCCCCAAGTAAATGCAAAAGCTCACTTGTTTGAATGGTTTGATCCAAAACAAAATTTAGTGCATTAAAAGCTCTGGTTCTTTTAGTTAATCAAACATGTATGATCCTTTAAAAATATTTTTATACTTTTGATTCATTTCTTTCCCTAACCCATCAAGTTGGTTTTCTTGAATGTTCTCACTCAAGTGTCAGTTTGATTATATACCAAATTCTCTTACTCCCTTCCCTACCCCTCCAAAGAAATAACAATGTCAATTCCTTCAGAAAAGAGCATGCTTTAGGAAAACCAATACAAATAGAGAATTGCACTTTTCTGTAACTAATCTTGTCATTCCTTTGGAACAGAGAGAAATCCTTCTGTGAAACAAGTTGTGACTCAGTGAGTGTGGAATCTTTCCTTTCTCTGGGGAATGAGAAGGATTTGGGTTAGAACAAAAGAACCATTTTGCAAGAATAGTTGTTAGGTATCAGATTAATGGATATCTTATAACCTAAGTTCTTTTCTTGTGTTTTCTAGACAATTCTTTGGCCTCTATTAGGCCACGTATTCTTAAGTCCAATTTCTAGTTGGAAGCATGACAATTAAGATTGTTATCAATTCCCTGGCCTTTGATTCAGAAACTTCCTTCACTGTAATTTATAATTTATGTGGATAATTTCTCACGAGTTCCATTCAATTTACCAAATACTTAAGAAGATCATTATGTGTATGGTATTGTGTTAATAACTGTGGATGATATGAAAATAGAACAGATAAATGTTTTACTTTCAAGGAACTGACAACTCAATGAAGGAAATTAAATAAACACCCTAATAAATACAATACAAAATTCAACAAGAGAAATAACTAAAATGTGTTATAAACAAATATTAAGAGTCAAAGAGGGAAAATATATGTCAAGTTTGGGAAGACTCAGGAAAGACTTCATGAATGAAGGATCATCTGAGCTGGGTCTCAAAGGTTGGGGGTTCGGTAGACCAAAGAACCTCTCTTGAGCTTGCAAATGACCAAAAACAAATTAAAAAAAAACAACAACAGAGGAAGACAGTATAGCCAAGGGACCCTTTGGATTCTAATACTAATTTTTGCCATAAGTTCACTCTATGTCACTCAGGACAAACAAATTATTCTCATTTACCTTGTCCCTAAAACAAAGATATTGGACTGATGATTCTAATGTGCTCTGTAGTGTGCTGAAGTACGGACAAATATCAAAGCAGCAAACAGGAGTTAGTCAGCGGTCACTAATTAGCTTTGTGACACTTCAACTGCTCAGGCCTTGATGCCTCATTTTGAAGTGAGTCTGAGGGGGTCAGAAGACTTCAAAATTCTCTGTATAGCTCTGGAAGTGTATAATTTAATACAAACCCAGCACCAGTTTCTATTATCATATTTTGACCAGAGGAAAGTAAACATTCCATCAATGAGTAACATGGATATTGGCACACTGTAGTTGGTCAATAATTTCTTTATCAGACAAATTACTTATCATTAAGATTCTTCCCTAAGGTTTTATCTTTGGCTTTCATTTGAAACATATTCCTCTGTTTCCTCCTTTTGCTTAACTCTCTGGGTTTATTTGCCTATGTTATTCAAAATCACTACCTCTCTCAGTCTTGGAGAAGTGGCCTTGTGTAGGAGATGAAGCTTACAGTTCAACCTTGCTCTAGTTCCTGGTTTTCTCTCAAACATTTGTGATTATTGAATCAGCCTGATTTATTCTTGATAGATCACAGCCGTTGAAGGGTATGCCAAGACCTGCCAGTATTCCAAAAGGAGGCATCTCAGTCAGCACCTAGTTTTAGGCTGATTGGAAGCCTGATCCTCCAACAGCAGCTTTTAAAGTCTGCAAATATGTACAGTCCTGTGGGACTATAATGGTAAATTCTGACCCTGCTGAACTGTAAACCACCTGCTTTGGAGATGCCCTCTAGGGACAGATATGTGGAGATTTAACAACATGCCAATGGGTCAACAAAAAAATCAAAGGAGAAATAAAAACACCTTGAGACAAATGAAAATGGAAATACAACATATAAAAATGTATAGGATACAGGAGAAGCAGTTCTAATAGGGAAGATGCAGTCCTACACCAAGAAATAAGAAAAATCTCATATAAACGGTTTCACTTTAACCTAAAGGAACTAGAAAAAGAATAACAAATTAAGTTCATATTTAGTAGAAGAAAGGAAAAAAGATCAGAATAGAAATAAATGAAATAGAGACTAAATAGACAATAAAAAAGACCAATGAGGGCTGCCCGGGTAGCTCAGTCGTTTAAGCGCCCGACTTCAGCTCAGGTCATGATCTTGTGGTCTGTGAGTTTGAGCCCCACATCAGGCTCTGTGCTGACAGCTCAGAGCCTGAGCATGCTTTAGTTCCCTCTCTCTGCCCCTCCCCTGCTCACACTCTGTCTCTCTCACTCTCAAAAATGAATAAATGTTTTAAAAAAAAGACCAATGAAACTAAGGACTGGTTCTTTGTGTGTTTTTATTTTTGTTTTCCTTTTCAAATTTTTATTTAAATTCTAGTTAGTTAGCATGCAGTGCAATATTGGTTTTAGGAGTAGAATTCAGTGATTCCTCATTTATATTCAACACCCAGTAAGAGCTTGTTCTTTGAAAAGATGGACAAAATTGACAAATCTTCAGCTAGACTTACCAAGAAATAAAAAGAGGGCTCAAGTAAGTAAAACTGTAGTTAAAAGAGAAGTTACAACTAATATCACAGAAATAGAAAGGATCATAAGAGACTACTATGAACAATTATACACCAATAAATGGGACAATCTAGAAGAAATGGATAAATTCCTAGAAATATACAATCTTCCAGGACTGAATTATAAACAAAGAGAAAATCTGATTAGACTCATTGCTAATAAGGATATGAAAACACTAATCAAAAACTTCCCAACAAACAAAAGTCCTGGACCAGATGCTTTCACTGATCGATTCTGCCAATCATTCAAAAGTTACACTTTTTTTTTTTTTTTTTAGAAAGACAGTGCAAGTGGTGGAGGGGCAGAGAGAGAGGGAGACACAGAATCTGAAGCAGGCTCCAGGCTCTGAGCTATCAGCATACAGCCTGACGCAGGGCTCGAACTCACAAACTGTGAGGTTGTGACCTGAGTTGAAGTCGGATGCTTAACCAACTGAGTCACCCAGGTGCCCCAAGAAAGATTACACTTCTAAAGTCATTTCACAAAGCCAGTATTACCCTGATACCAAGCCAGACAAGAACACCACAAAAGAAAATTATAGGCCAATATCCCTGATTAAGATATATGTAAAAATCCTCATCGATATTTTAGCTAGCTGAATTCGATGATACAGTACAGGGATCATACAATATGATCAAGTGGGATTTATTCCAGAGATAAAAGGATGGTTCAACATTTGCAAATTCATCAACATGATGCAGTATATTAACAAAACAAAGGATGAATTTCATATAATCATCTTTATAGATGTGGGAAAAGGATTTGACAAAATTTAACATCTGTTCATGATAAAAACTCTCAACAGAGGGGTATAGAGGGAATGTAACTCAACATAATAAAGGCCAGATATGACAAGCCCACAGCTAACATCACACTCAACATCATACTCATCAAAGCTGAAAGCTCTTCCTTTAAGATCAGGAACACAACCAGAATGACCACTCTTGCCACTTTTATTCAGCAAAGTATTGTAAGTCCTAGTCAGAGGAGTTAGGCAAGAAAAAGAAATAAAAATCATCCAAGTTGGAAAAGAAGAATTAAAACTGTCACTATTTGCAGACATGATTTTATATGGAGAGAAAGCCCCGAAGACACTGTGCACAAATTGTTAGAACTAATAAACAAATTTACTAAGTTGCAGTGTATAAAATCAGTATACAAAATCTATTGTGCTTCTATACACTAACAATGAACTATCAGAAAGAGAAATTAAGAGAACTATCCCATTTAGAGTTGCATAAAGATAATACCTAGGAATAAAATAAACCAAGGAGATGAAAGACCTGTACACTGAAAAGTATAAAGACATTGATGAAATAAATTGAAGACACAAAAATGGGAAGATATCCCATGGTCATGAATTGGAAG
Source organism: Panthera uncia (assembly GCF_023721935.1). Lineage (NCBI taxonomy): Eukaryota > Metazoa > Chordata > Mammalia > Carnivora > Felidae > Panthera > Panthera uncia. The sequence goes on along the minus strand of NW_026057586.1, from coordinate 20,352,531 downwards.
AATTCATAATGTTAAAATGTCCCTCTTACTCAAAGCAATTTACAGATTCAGTGCAATCTCTATAAAAATTCCAGTGGCATTTTCCCCAGAAATAGATCAAATAATTCTAAAATTTGAAGTCACAAAAGACCTCAAATAGCTAAAGCAACCTTGAGAAAGAATAACAAACGTAAAGGCATCATGCTCCCTGATCGCAAACCATATTACAAAGCTAAATAATCAAAACAGTATGGTATTGGCATAAAAACTGATATGTAGATTAATAGGGGTGCCTGTGTGGCTCAGTCGCTTGAGCATTCAACTTCATCTCAGGTCATGATCTCACAGCTCGTGAGTTCAAGCCCCGCGTCAGGCTCTGTGCTGACAGCTTGGAGCCTAGAGCCTGCTTCGGACTCTGTGTCTCCCTCTATCTCTGCCCCTCCCTCGCTCATGCTCTGTCTCTCTCTGTCTCTCAAAAATGAATAAACATTAAAAATTAAAAAAAACCCAGATATATAGATCAATAGAACAGAACAGAGAGCCCTGAAATAAAGCTGTGCATATATGGCCAATTAATTTATGACAAAGTAGGCAAGATTATGCAATGGGGAAAAGGCAGTTTCTTCAATAAATTATGTTGAGAAAACTGGAGAGTCACATGCAAAAGAATGAAACTAGACTATTATTTTACACCATACACAAAAATTAAGTCAGAATGGATTAAAAACTTGAATGTAAAAACTGAGACATAAAAAGTTTAGAGGAAAACATAGAAAATAATTTATTTGACATGATATTGGTGATTAATTTTTGGATCTGACTCCAAAAGCAAAGACAACAAAAACAAAGATAAACAAGTAGGACTACATCAAACTAAAAAGCTTCTACACAGCAAAGAAAACCATCGATGAAATGAAAAGGCAATGTACTGGAGAAAATATTTGCAAATCATATATTCGATAAGGGGTTAATATCAAAAATATATAAATAACATACAATTCAATAGCAAAAAACAAAAAAAGGCAGTCTGATTTAAAAATGGGTAGGGGATCTGAATAGATATTTTTCCAGAAAGGACATACAAATGGTCAGTGAGTACATGAAAGGATGTTCAATGTCACTGTCATCAGGGAGTGCAAATGAAAAACCACAATGAAGCATCACCTCATACCCGTTAGAATGGCTATTATCTAAAAGATAACAAATAATAAGTATTGGCAAGGTTATCAAGAAAAGGAACCCCTGTGTACTCTTGGTGGAAATGTAAATTGGTGTAGCCACTATAGAAAACAATATGGAGGTTTCTCACAAAATTAAAAATAGAACTACCGTATAATCCAGAAATTCCACTTCTGGGTATTTATCTGAAGAAAAATGAAAACACGAATTCAAAAATATATATACACCCCTATGTTCATTGCACCATTATTTACAATAGCCAAAATATGGGAATAACTCAAATGCCCATTATATATATATTATATAATATATATATATATTATGTATATATATATGTATATATACATATATACATATATATATACATAATATATATATATATATATAATGGAATTCTACTCAGCCATAAAAAATAACAAAATCTTGCCATTTGCAACAACATGGATCAACCTTGAGGGTATTATGCTAAGTGAAATAAATTATACAGAGAAGACAAATACCATGATTTCACTTACATGTGGAATCTAAAAAACAAGATAAATGAACAAACAGAGCAAAACTCACAGATACCAAGAACAGAATGGTGGTTGCAGAGGGGATGTGGTTAGGGGAGCTAGAAAAATGGCTGAATGGAGTCAAGAGGTACAAATTCAAGTTATAAAATTAGTAAGTCATGTGGTTGTAATGTACTGCATGGTGACAACAGTTAATAATATTGTAGTGCATATTTGAAAGTTGCCAAGAGAGTATCTTAAACGTTCTCGTTACAAGGAAAAAAAATGTTATATGTAAGGAAATGGATTGTAACTAGACTTACGGTGATTGCTTCACAACATATGCAAATATTGAATCATTATGTTATATACCTGAAATTAATATATTGTCATAATCAATTATACTTCAATTAAAAGAAAAATATTTACAATAAAGATGTTTCCAATTAGCTACTTGCAAGCTGCTTTCAGACCAGTGGTTTTTTTTAAGTGAAAGGAAGTGATACCCATACTGTAATGCCTGTAGTGAAGTATTAAGAGGATGCCATGTTTGGAGGGACATTGAATGTCTTTAACTGGAGCCCCCTGAGTTCTCTTTTGAAAAGAGGACAAAGTCTGAAAGTTAGATAAGAGGTCTTTGAATGCCAATCTTAAAAAATGGAAGAATATTCCTTAGATAATAAATAACAGAGACCATTGTTGAATCAATAGGAAAGGTCCATAGAGAGGCAATTGTTAAATAAGGGACTTGCTTGGTCTTTATTTTGTACTGAATACTGAGAAATTTGCTTGAGGATCTGATACCACAATGGGGATAATTTATAGTATTTCATTTCCTTCATTCTTCCTGCATGTCCTGTCTCCCTGAGGTTATAGCTTGGGAAGTAAATCAAGATTTCAGCTGAAACTGTTACCAAAGCACTTAGAAGTTCATATTGATTCTCATTATTATTTTTCCAGCTAAGCCCAACTCCTAAGGCTCTTTTAGTTACAAGCCTGCTTTCTTAGATGGGTGGGATCAGTTTTCTTCCCTAAAGAGAAATATTTCCATGCAAATAGATGCAGTGAATCAGAATATAGAGTTGTTTTGGTTCTAGGGTTTGCATAAGAAATGTAATACATTTATCTATCCCTGCCATGTGACTGTATTTCCTGTCCTTAGAACAATTTAAGGTTAATCTTTGTCAGTTCAAACCCATGTTGTTTGAACTGTGTGCAGTCCACTTGTACATGGATCCTTTTTCAATAAATACAGTACGGTAGATGCATCCTTCCTTATGATCTCTTTCTTATGATTCTTTTAATAATATTTTCTTTCCTCTAGCTTGCTTTATTGTAAGAATACAGTATATAATACATATAACATGGAAAATAGTGTTAGTCAACTGTTTATGTAATCAGTAAGGACTTCTGGTCAACAGTAGGCTATTAATAATTTTGGGGGGAGTCAAAAATTATACCTGGATCTTCAACTGGATAGGAATCAGCACCCCAATCCCTGTGTTGCTTAAGAGTCAACTGTGTTTATCTTTAAAATTTTGCTTTATTTGAATTGCAACAAAGTATATTGTCATAAACATACTTAATAAGAAACATGAAATAAGAAACACTGAATACTAAATCTGGAAAACTTCCTCTGCCTACATACAATTGTTTGTAAACCATAATTTGGGTTTATCCACTATTTACAGCAGACTCAAACAAGCAATAACTACTGGGCTGCCACATAACTCTTTCAATCCAAGCATCAATGTTTCTCTTATTTACAAATCAGTGAAGAAGAAAAACCCAGTAAATCATAATTCTATGTGTCAATAAATCCCATTGGCTGTATTAAAAATATATCTTCTTACCACCTCCATTCACCAACTCAAGCCACATGATCCTACAAATGGATTATTGACACCTGAATGGCCTCCCACCTGCTGTTGGTACTTCTTGCTTGCTTCCCACGATAGGTTAAATATTGTCTCCACCAATTTATGTCCACCTAGAACCTCAGAAGGTGACCTTTAAGGTCTTCACAGAATTAATTAAGTTAAGGATTGAGATGAGATTCTACTGGATTAGGGTGAATCCTAAATCCAATCCAAAGGAGAAGACAGAAATGCAGAGAAGGAAATGTGAAGATAAATGTAGACATTGGCACCATGTGTCTACAAGCTAAGGAGTGCCAAGGATTGCCACTGATCACCAGAAGCTAGGAGAGAGCCATGGGATGGTGACATCTTGATTTTGGACTTCTGATAAATCTCTGTTGTTTTAAGCCACCCAGTTTGTGATAATTGGTTATGGCTGCCCTGGGAAACTAATATACTCCCTTACAGTCTATCATTATTCCCTTCTACTGTTGCTCACTCTGCTTTAGCCTCATTGGTCTCTTTGCTCATCCTTTAACAACCAAAGGGCAGTTCTGTTTTGAGCCTTTACACTTGCTGTTCTGTTTCTTGGGAATAGTCTTCCCTCAGATATGTGCATGGCTTATCCAGTGATTTCCTTAAATACTTGAGTCAAAGATTACTTTATTGTTGAGGTCTTCCTTGATTGTCTTATTTAAAATTGCTCATTTCCCAAGGATCTACTATGAGACCTAAAACCATAAAGATCCTAGAAGAGATCACAGGCAATAATTTCTCTAACATTGGCCATAGCAATTTTTTTTAAAGATATGTTTCCTGAGGCAAGGGAAACAAAAGCAAACATTTTTGAGACTACATCAAAATAAAAAGCTTCTGAACAGCAAAGGAAACAGTCAACAAAATTAAAAGACAACCTACTGAATGGGAAAAGATATTTGCAAATGACATATCCATCCAATAAAGGATTAGTATCCAAAATATATAAAGAACTTGTACAACTCAGTACCAAAAAACACATAATCCAATTAAAAATGGGCAGAAGACATGAATAGACATTTCTCCAAAGAAAACATACAGATAGCCAACAGACACATGCAAAGATACTTAACATCATTCATCGAAAAGGAAGTATCAGTTGTAACCACAATGAGATATCACTCATACCTGTCAGAATGGCTAAAATAAAAAAAAAACAACAAACAACAAGTGTTGTCAAGCATGTGGAGAAAAAGGAACACTCATGCACTGTTAGTGCAACCACTCTGCAAACTAGTGCAGCCACTCTGGGAAACAGTATGCAGGTTTCTCAAAAAATTAAAAAGAATTACCATATGATCCAGTAATTCCACTACTGGAAAGAATACGAAAACACTAATTTGAAAAGATATACCCACACCTATGTTTATTGCAGTATTATTTGCAAAATTATGGAAGCAGCCCACATATCCATTGATAGATGAATGGATAAAGAAGAGGTGGCGTGTGTGTGTGTGTGTGTGTGTGTGTGTGTGTGTAATGGAATATTAACTGTGAAAGGAATGAAATCTTGCCATTTGCAACAACATGGATACAGCTAGAAAGTATATTGCTAAATGAAATAAATCAGAAAGACAAGTACCTTATGATTTCACTCATATATAGGATTTAAGAAACAAAACAAACAAGCAGAGGAAAAAAAAGAGAGACAAACCAAAAAGCAGACTCTTACCTTTGAGAACAAATAGATGGTTACCAGAGAGGAGATGGGTGAAATAGGTAAATGGGATTAAGGGTACACTTATGATGAGCACTGAGTAGTGTACAGAATTGTTGAATCACTATATTGTACACCTGAAACTAATATGACTCTTCATGTTAACTGGAATTAAAATTAAAAAAATAAAGACCCAGAGGAGAAAGAAAATCTTAACAAAAATTAAAATTATGCATCTCCCTCTTCCCCCTGTCCACTGCTTATCCTTCCTCCTTCCTTTATTATTCTTCCTAGCACTTATCACTCTTTGGCAAATATTTCACTCCTTTATTTGCATATTTTATGGCTCCTTCTTCTAGTCTGTAGGCCGTGTGGGTGGGGATTTTTACTGTTTCTCTCACACCCATGTCCCCAACACCTATAATAGTGTGTCACAGCATGTCCAGGCGTAGAAGAATAAATGCTTAAACTAAAGGTTATCTTACTTCACATTTATTTTCTGATTAATTAATTAATTAATCAAATATTTATTAAATCTCAATGCTCAATGCTTTGATGAATATTATGATCCATCAAACTTGGCCCTTGCCATCATGGAACTTAAAACTTAAAAGGGTAAATAATATATACAAAAAAGAATAAATGAGAGTAAGGAAAAATCTCTGAAGTGAAAGTACCATGGTTCAAATATTTATCTGCCATTATTTGGGGCATTTAAATTGTTTTCATAATTCATATTTTTATGGATGATGTTTTTTTGAAAAGTCACAGTACAGACCTGTGAGTGTCAGTTTTTTTCTAAACACAAAGAGCTAAAGAGCTCAGAAAGGCAGAGATCACTTTAGGCAAAGGTGTTCAGGGAAGGTGTCCTGGGGAAGGTAGTATTTGAACAAAACTATGAAGGTATGCCTGATTTTGGTTGATGGAGATTATCGTAATGCACTAGAATGCACTCCCAAGAGCATATAATACTGTAATACATGGTGTAATGATACACTGATCATTGTGTGTTGGTCACAAATGATCACAAATGTGCAGTGTGTCTGGCTTTTGTGGGAGAGAATGCTGGGAGGCAAGTGATAAGCTGGAATACCCAGCATATCATAATATTTTTATTTGATTCCTCTAATTGTGTTTGGCAGAGGGAGAAATAGGAACAGGAGGAGTCTGTCATTCGAATATATTTGAAACATTTTATGATTCAGTCTTTTGCCCTTAAATCCCTATGCATCATTTGTTTCTTCTCCCTCGGCCCCATCCGTTTTAAGCACTAAAGCCCCACACTCAATCCAGGACTCCAGGAAGAGTCTGGTCCTAGTAAAAACTGAAAACATGGACGAATAAGAGGTATTAGTTGAGCATGTTTTCCATTCTTGGTTTGCCCAAAGGGAAGAATTATTGAGAAGGGAACATTTTCTGAGTTCTCACTCCCTGGTTGTGGCACTTGTCACCTCTAATTAAACCATCCTCTTTGCCAGTACTGACATCTGAAACATGGTACTTTCTTGTTTGTACCTTCTTCTTTGGTAACTATGCCCTGTCTTTGCATGTAGTAGGTATCATGAAACAGTAGGTAACTTGGTTTCTACTTAATTTGGCTTGTTTATTGGTTCCTCTCACTTCTTCATCTTTCCTAGATGTATATTCTTGAACCTATGCTTGTCATCTTTCCATTCCCTCATTGAGGTCACAGAGCCATGCATATTCAAGGCACCCAGTTAAAGTTTATCCAATAGAACTCAGTTCTCACAGAGTAAATGCTATTTTGCTATTCCGATGCCCATATCTATGTGAGCAAATTTTAAATCTTTATCTCTGTCTGGACAGTTTCTTTCAATTCTATATCCTGAAATGTAATAGTGTAAAAGAACATGGAACATAAAATCAGGAAATAGGGATTAACGTCTTGGCTATACTCCCTGCTGAGAGTATGTTTTTAGAACAAAATCTGATGTTTCTGCTACTCATTTTTCTCACCTGCAAAATAGGGGTGGTAAGAATCATATCCACACCTCACTGGAAAATGAGCTAAGTTGGATGAGTGTGTTGCAAGCAGTTCTGTTCTCCTATGTCACTGTCATAGTGATGGGACATCTCCTGCTGGACTTTTGCCATAATGCCTCAGCAGTTAATTCTTCTACAAGGTCTATTCCTCTTTGGAATTTTCCTTTGTCTCTTAATAACACTGTCAATCTCTTAGGTTTAAAGTTGGTTGCTATTTTCTACTGTCTCTGTTCTTTGTTTATTTAGTTGCTCTTCAGGCTTATTGATTCTTCCTTCCAAGTGCATTTCAAATTTGTCCATTCTAGGGTAGAAGTTTGTCCTAAAACTCCTACCTTTGTCCTCTAACCAACATAGACTGTCTGTGGTATCTCACTACCCCCACTTACCCCAAACGTCACCAATCAGATTTATTTTCAAAAGCAGCTGCTTATGTCATCTTACTTTCCAAAGACAGATCCTTCAGTTGTTCTCGGTTGTACTTCTTTCCTTCGTGCACATTCGTCTGTTCTTTTAACGAACCAACATCTTTTAAATGCCTATTTTATGCCCAGGCTATGCTCAAGATGCTAAGCATGAATAAGGAAAAGCATGCAACTGCAGGAAGAGTCTTGAATTCTCATGAGAATAAAGATTTTTCAATTCTGCTGGTATTCTGCCACTCCAGTCTCAATTTCCTTTCTGCTTCAGCACAGTTCCCACCTTCGGCCCACTCCAGGCAATGTAGATGCTTCTTCATGACTAACATTTTACATTCCATTTGAATTTAAGGTATTGCTCATGCTGCTTCCCAGTCCAGAAAGTCCTTCATTTGTTAAGCAAACATGTATTGATCACTTTAGTGGAAAGCACTCTCCTTTCTGTGTATGTGTGTGTGTACATATATACATATGTATATATCAGGGTCTAATTTAAAATGTACTTTGACCCAGTTGTGTTCCAAGTCTAAAATCCTAACACCTTCATCTGTGCTTTATGGAGATACTGGATGCTGAACTATTCACCGCCTTATGATTTTGCTGATTTGTATGTCTGTCTTATGTATATACAATGAGATTATAGACTCAAGAGATCTAGAGTCATTGTTAGCTTCCTATACCTTCTCCCTGCCTCTCCCTTTACCTACTTCTGCCATATAATGGGCTACCTGCAGGAACATTTGTTGATACTTTCCAATAAAATGAAACATCGAAAGATGAAATATTACTCTACACCCCATTGCTCACTGTGATAAGGCAACTTACTAATGTTTGTTCTGTGGAAGATTAGTTCTGACAGAAACTGGTGTTAGGTACACACATAGGAAGAGCTTCCATATTCAAATATGTTTGATAAATAATGGGTTAAGTAAAGTTAAACTCATTTATTTACAGCAGGACTTCTCAGATCCTTTAACGTACTAGTAATAGACATTGAGTTCTTCTAGTGGGAACTGTACTCTTTGAAATTAATTTCCGATAAAACTCAAATGTTTTTGTTGTGGCTCATTTTTAGAATTAGTGTTCAACAATCATACCTCTGGAATTGCCAATTTTAGACCTCAGTACATCTAAGAATGACCAGAGTTCAGCTCCAGATTTGTAATAGCCGCACGAAGTAACACGTGGCTTTATTCCATTGCACCATTTTATAATCTACATGATGTAATTTCCAGGGAGTATCAAAAGCAGCAAATAATAAAAAGAAATATAAAGCAAAGCAAGCATGGAACATTATAAATGTGGTCATTACTGATGAATAAAAAGGGAGCGATGACTTTATACATTTAGCTTAGAGAGGTTGTTTAATGGGTTGAGTAGAAGCAGATAGGCATATGCAAAGAGCACTAGATTAGGATTTAGGACCCTAGGGTTTCATTCCTGACTTTTCCCTCAACTGCCTTATGATTTCAGTAGGTAATTTAATGTGTTCAGGTCTCATTTCACCCCCATTTATAAAATGAATTGATTCAATTAAATAAGTGCTAAAATACCTCCCAGACCTAAATGTCTATGTTGGTGTAATGCATGCTCTTTATATTTCATTTGTGTCTTACCTGTGCATACAAATCCATGAAATATGCCAAAAGGCATCACAAAGTGCATGAAATACTAGAGATCTATGTAAGATAACGTGCAGGTGACTGGCTTATGTTTCACACCCTCGCTGGTAGTTTGCGTGCTGGTTTCCCAGAGATAAAGTTCTCAGTTTGTTAGTTTTGAAATGTCATTCCAGTTATGCATTCTGAAGTAAAGAAGCAATGACCGCCTAGGGAATTTTCAATGTAAATCACGGAGCTAAATCATCTCTAATGCATCATGATGTGACTTTTCTAATGGCTTCTTCAGAAGGTTGTTAGTAGTTCATTTTTGGCTCTTCCTTTAATTGTGCCAAATGACAAGTAAAGAAGCATTTGGCCACAGCTGACACACGTCCAATTCAGTTAATTTGTGAATGAATACAAAGTTGGATGCTAGACTCAGAGAAAGTGGGAAAACTTTAGCCTATGACAAGTTTTTCCCCACTGGAAACCAGAGATTTTTTCTTTTATCCTGTACTTTTAACATATTGCTTAAAGGAAATGAAACACTAAACTACTTTCTTCATTTCCTCTCTGAAATGTTTGCTCTAATACTCCCCAGGCAGGTTTTCACATGGGTAAATAGCCTGGAAGAGTAAATAACTCCACACATAACCAAGGTTTACTCAGTGGCTCACACTGATGTGCAGTACGTAGTATTGATTTTTCAGGAGTTGCCCAGCTGTTCCAACAGCTAAATGGTTAGAATTCATAGTATGGTGCCCTGGAAAGATAACAACCATAAGGGCATTTAATTGCAATAGTCATTTAGCTCCTTGTATTTCTGAAAGAATTTCTGAAAGTAGATGGTGACTAATGGTCTTTCTTGAAAACAACATACATCTAAAAATATTTGTATCAAGGAGTCCACAAACACAATTAGGCAATCACTTTGCTTCTATATTTTAGACACTGACCCAGAATACTACAAAGTCCATGAATATTGTTTATCTTCCTGTTTTTGTTTTATTTAATATACATTTATTTCATTTCGTGTAGTGAATCCTCAAAACAGCTGAAGTCAGACCTTGGTTCTTTTGCAAATGTGTTTCCCACAGATCACCTAAGAGCACACAAAATAACCACAAGTACCACCCTCTGCATGTAGAATGTTGCTATTATTGTATGATTGAACTTTACTTATTGTGTGGACACAGCAAGTTCGGGCTTATCTCCAATAGAGTAATCAGATTATAAGGGAATGTTTTGCTAGAATCATTTCAGATACTGCCTATGTTGAGGGAACTGGTGGGAAGATGAAATGATGATCAGGAATATAATGTTAACTAAGAGATAATCCTTTCTTCTGAGAATCACCAGGCTGATAGAGATGTAAGACAGGTAAATAGTAATCATCATACTATTGAGTAGTAGCCTGCAGAGTGAAGACAAGGAAGGTATAGAGGGAGTGGATGGACATCCTGGAGGAGGTGAAATGAGCTCATATTGTACGATAAGTAGAAATTCAATGGGGAATTAAAGAAGAAATCCTTTTAAAAGAAAATCCAAAGAAAAGATAGGGTTAGAGAATGGAGCATATATGGGAATGGAAAAATGTTCCCTATGGAGAGAGCATGAAGGTGTTTGTGAAAATGTAGAGATATGATGCTGGAATAATAGGCAATGGTGAAATAGTGAAGAGCCTTGAATGGCAAACAATTTTCAAATGTTTTTTAAAAAAATTGCCTTGGGGTGCCTGGGTGACTCAGTCGGTTGAGCGTCCAACTCTTGGTTTCTGCTCAGGTCATGTTCTTGCAGCTTTGTGGTTTCAAGCCCCACCTGGGGCTCTGTGCTGGCAGCACAGAGCCTGCTTGGGTTTCTCTTTGTACCCCTCCCCCACCTGTGCTGTCTCTGTCTCTCTCAAAATAAATAAATAAACTTAAAAAAAAACTGCCTGAACCAATAAAGAGCCATTGAGAACTTTAAATTCTCTTTCCTGCATTCAAAATACACATAATTTTTATCTATGCTGCAAGTGAACACATACAGTCTTTCTGTATTTGATTTTTCCTTTCCTCTTACATTCTCATCACCAAACTGTGCACTTGGGACAATCAGCGTCGACAATCTAATCTAAACTTTTTGGTTTTTCTCATGGTTCATGCAATCATATACAAATTTATAAAAACACGCAGACGTACATAGATGGGGCTGCCACTGTTTTATAAAAATTTGCTCATATTGTATACATTTTTCTGCATCTTGCTTTTCTTAATGCTTCTTTAAAATTCTTTCAAGTAAGTTTACATTTTTATGTCTTCATAAAATGTCAAGGCACCACATTCCCAAGTTATTTAATAGTTTGCCTCTTCATCTATTTGTATGTTTTTCTTTGTTTCTAGGATAGATACTCCCATACATATGCATATATATCCTTACAAACTGGTGTTTCTTTTTCTAGAGTAAAGACCTAGTTTTAATAAACTGCCAGATTACATTCTCCGAAGACTGTAACAACACACATGTCTGCCGGCAGCATATGAGAGTACTTTGCTCCACAACTCTTCCAGCACTGGGCAATAGAGTTCTTTTTTGCTTTGACAATCCATTATGTACCCAACTGCATCACATTACTACATAAGAGCACTAACTCTTATATTCATCTACCTTTTAGGTTTGCCTTTTTTTTTTTAATTTTTTTTTTAACATTTTTATTTATTTTTGAGACAGAGACAGAGCATGAACGGGGGAGGGGCAGAGAGAGAGGGAGACACAGAATCGAAAGCAGGCTCCAGGCTCTGAGCCATCAGCCCAGAGCCTGACGCGGGGCTCGAACTCACGGACCGCGATATCGTGACCTGAGCCGAAGTCGGACGCCCAACCGACTGAGCCACCCAGGCGCCCCTAGGTTTGTCTTTTTGAAAGTAACTTCTTTCTATTCTCTCTCCTTTTTTTTTCTATTAATTTTTGAGGGTTCTTTGTCTCTCCTCTGCAATAATAATATTTATTCAAAATCTATTGTTTGTCTAGTGACTGTTAGTAGTACGTTTTGCCATACAAAGGATTTAACTTTTATGTAGTATCTTTTAATTTATAGTGTTGGATTTCTAGCTGTGGTTAAGAGGGTCTTTGTTTCTCCTATGTTACATATGCACTCACTGGGACATTCTTGGACGATTTTGTGGTTTTATATATTACAGTTAAGTCTTTAATCCATGTGGTATTTATTTTTGTATACAGTGTATGTTAGTGGTCAAATTTCATTTCTTTCTAGTTAATCGCCCATTGGGCCAACACTATGTATTAAATAAATTACTGTTTCCCTCACTGCCTTGACCTAAAATACCTTTATCATATCCTAAGTTATTCTATATTCTGGGATCTATTTTTGGATTTTCTGTTTCCTTAATCTATTTTTCTATTCCTATACCAATACCACGTGTTTTCATAGTAGCCACATGGTACTTTCTACTATTTGATTTGGTAAGGCTTATCCTTCCCTTGACACTCTTTTCCAAAGTTTTCTTTAGCATTTATTATTCTATATAAATATTGGCATCATTTGATCCAATTCAAATAATCTTATTGGGGTTCTAATGAGAATTGCACTATAATTTATATGTTAATTTTGGGGCAGACAATATAGTTTTCCTCATTTAAGTTCTGTCCCTTTTCTGTTAAATGGAAGGATCTTCAGCAATGGCTGGACATGATCATATGGATATATATTTTTTAATGTTTATTTTTGAGAGAGAGAGAGAGAGAGAGAGAGAACGAGTGGGGGAGGGGCAGAGAGAGAGGATGAGAGAGAATCCCAAGCAGGCCTTGTGCTACCAGCACAGAGCCCAGTGTGGGGCTCAAACTCACAAACTGTGAGATCATGACCTAAGCCAAAGTCCAAAATCAGATGCTTAACCGACTGAGCCACCCAGGTGCCCTTCAGATGGATATTTTAAAGGCTTAGTGCAGAATGAAGGGCAGTTCAGACTGCAGTTAGACCGGAGAAGGGGACCATTGTGTAGTAGTTGCCACCATCCAGAAAATGCTGAGTCCAGGCTAAGGCAGTGACAGTCTGGTTGGTCAATTGGGTACTGAAAAAAGTTTTCTGCAGGCAAAATTCAACATTATTTTTCAATGCAACTGATTCAGAAATTTAAGGAGACATAGGAGTATTCAATGACTCAGAATCTTGACTGGATTGAGACTAGATTCATGTACCACTCATAAAGAGAAGTCAGAGTAAGGGAAACATTTCTAACAGTAGAGAGGCAATGAGCTCAATCTTGGACACATTTCATTTTGAAGTGCCTAATAATAGATATGAATTTAGAGCTGAGGTGAGAGATCTGGGTTACAAATAGAAGAGGAGTATGATAGGGGTGAAGCTGATAGTTGAGGAGTGTGTGTGTGTGTGTGCGTGTGTGTGTGTTTAGGGGTGATATTGCCCAATAAGACCATGCAAAATAAGATAAAAGTTCATTAAAGGAACTCTTCCACTCTCAATTTGAAACATCATATTTGACTTCATGCTTGGCATAGTTACAAAGGATATTTCTTTTTGTACAGGAGCCAGACTGAGGAGAAATCTTCACTCAGTTTTCCCAAAATAGTTAGAAGGAAGCATGAAAACCCAAGCAGTCTTGGACACTGTGATCTGAAGGCTGCTGGCAAGAATAAATATTTGCTTTATTTATGGTGTTGGGGAGGTCTAGTCATGAATTTAGGCAATTAAGAGAAAAATATATCATCTATATTACTTGGTGAAATAAAGGCCCACATTTGCACTTAACACACATGCAAACCCACACCCTGGTTTATTTAAAAGCTCCTCTTTAATTTCTTCATGTTGCTTTTGCTTTTGATAAGCTGCCATGTTTGTTTCTAATGATGAGTTTCTTTAAGGAATGTGTCTCTTCACCTCCAATGATAATATTATCAGTATAGTCACATAGAGGTCCTGGATGGGGACTGCTTTGTTAAATGACATTTGGCAGCTGGCTGATGAGGTTTAGCCAATTGCCATGCCAGATATTTAGTAGCATAATGTATCATGGGTTGGATGCCAATGGTTCTTGGCCTATTTCCTCTCTGTGCTTACGTGCTCTGGACCCAGGGGGTGACTAACAAAGTGGCATGCTTTATTCATCTGTGAATAACAGCATGTGCAAATGAAGCCTGGGAATAAGGGCTCTCCTTCCTCTGCTGGAGAAAAGAGAATGTTTTGGTGTCTCATCCTTAATTCTGCACTGGCCTCTAGGCTTATCCGTATTGATTGCTCCCACATTTCCATGCAGCAATTTGAATCAAAATGTGAGATCTTTCATTTTAAAAGTTGTGTGCCTCCAAATTTCAAATAGACACCCAGTGTGAGAATAAGAGATATTTTGCATTGAACTAATTACACTAAAGGACAGTTAAAATCCTTACTCTACACCCAGTCCCTTTCCTAGTTATTGCAAAGCAATACTTAAGATATATTTTATAATGAATTTGTTGCATATTTAACGAGCAATGCTTCTTACTCATTAACCTATTTAACACACTGTCGTTAGAGATATACTATATACGATCACCAGGCTAGATGCTATCCCACTATATGTGCTTTATTACATTTGCTTCTCACTGCTTTCGTTTGTTTGCTCATTTCTTCGTACAACTTTCCCTTTGCTGTCTGGCAGAATAATACTGGTTTTCTTCATAATTTGATTCCATGCTCTTTTCGTGCATTTTGTACTTGATTACTTTTTTATGTGCAACTGCAAATCCAATGTATTTTCAGAATTAAGAAAAAAATCTGTGGCCCAATTGTCATGCCTGTATCTCCTTCTTTATCTTCACGAATCCCATTTGGTTCACTTGCCAAAGATCATGTCATATTTTGTCCTGAATTTAATTGGATTGAGTAGACATTGGCTTTGAAACTTCATTCTCTAAACCACAAAAGAAAATGAATGTTTTTATGAGTCAAGCAAGCAGAGGGATCAATACTTCCCTGTCCCGAAGGCCATGATTCAGTGTAGCAATGCCCATCCTCAAATGTTCCTGGGTGGACTTTCTAAATTGAAGCTCAGCTCCCATGGCAGGCTGAGCTAGAGAAGTAGCTAAAGAGGCAGGGGAGGTGGAGACCCAAAGGGGGAGATGACTTGGGCCTGATTTTCCCCAAAGGAAACATACCATGGAGGCTCTGAAGAGGAAAGAGAAGGGGGTATGGCCATGATGGTGAGCCCAGGTTCCATTCCATACAAGTGTGGCCTGTATAATGGCCTCTGTTCTATCACTGTGGCTGTTGTTTATGTATTCCTTTCCATCATGCTGCTCAAGACAAATTAACCTTATCTTCCAAGCACTTAACTCTGCCAGGCTCTAACTTAGGTGAATAAGGAAGAATCAATTAGGAAGATTTTCTTACATAAGAATGCACATTCTAGCAGGGGATACAGACACATGATGCAAGATAGATGCTTCTTCCTAAGGCCAGAAAGTGCCAATTAATTGGACTTCTGAATAGTAGAAAATATATCTTCTATTTTTTCTAACATATCATTGCCTTCCAATGCTAACCAGAAATGTCTTTAAGAAATTGTGTGTGAGTAGCTAAAATATACACATGGTATCTCCACCTATCTGTGCTTTCAACCAAAACTTTACTTTCCCCCCTAAAAAGTGAATGCTACAAGAAAAAACAATCATGTATTACAGTTCAGAAATAATTATAACCTCGGAAGGCTGATTTTCATGCTGGGAAAAACTTCACTGACAAGGTTGCCATATTAATAGATAACTTATACTGAACATCTATTTTATGTGACTGGCTCAGAGCTAAGCACTTTGTATGTATTGTCTCATTAACTCTTCCAAGGGTTAACAAGAAGGGACTTCTATTATTCCATTTTACAGACGAGAAAACAGACCTGGAGAGAGAAAGTAACTGGCAAAGCCTATGTGGATTTTGAGGAATGAAACCAAAATTGAACAAGGAAAGTTGACAGCATTCCAAATGCTAATAGAACTTAATTTCTATAATGGTCTTACCCCGCCCCCCATCGTAACATAAGCTACTGATTATTGGCTACTTGCTATATTCCAGAGTCTTTTGTAACTACATTGCATTTAATTCTTGTTACAGCCTAGAGAGATTGAGACTATTCAGTTCTAATTTACAGCAGAGAAATGCTGTTCAATAATTGCTCACGACTCTAAAATGGCATCTTTTGTTGTCATTCTCTATCTCACTAGCCTGCTTTAATATTTTCTGATCTGACAGTGTTATATTCATTTGTATGTTGTCAGTCTCCCCTCCCTCCATCAGTGGCTCTTTGTGTTTTGTATACTGCATCCCCAGAGCCTAGCGCTGTGCTTAGAGACACTAGGCCCATACCAAATATCTGCCCAGTGGTTGAAGAAGTAAATACAAAAGGCACCTATGTGCCTTTCAGGCTGTGAGTTGTTGCTCTTGCATCCTGGGAGGAACTTGGCCTTTGTCCTTCCCGTTGCTTCTTCCAAAGACCTGACCTTGGAGCAGGTGGTTCAGCTTTTCACCCAGCCTCAACCTGGGAATGTGTCTGTCATTCCCCTTTTATATAGCTCTGGCCTAGAGGAGGCAATGATCACAGTGTCAACAAAAGGCAGCTCTGAAATCATGTAAAGCCCAGAAATGACGTCTGGCAAATTTTCAAACTCCCATTAGCTAAATGATGGAAAATAGCAGCTGCACTTTAGACCTTTTCCTTGAGTCTGGAATTAATGCCAAATTAACAATATTCCATCCATAACTCTTCCAGAGAACAGGCTGAATTTCTTGGCCTAATGTTTGTCATCCTGGCATCACATTGCCAAGGAAAGAGTATCTAGGGATTTATCTCCAACAAGCTGCTGCCCCAGGCAATGATATGGTCCTTCCAGCATCCAGAAACTCTCCCCATCTCTTTCAACTGCCAAGTTTTATATCCTGGCCTTTGGGATGCCACTAATATATGTCGGCCACATGGAGTCTGACCCCAGAATAACTGTTCTGGGGAATTGAATCTGACACGGTGTCCCCTGAAGTCTAGCCCTCGTCTATTTCTTTATCTTCATCTCCTGCCACCCCCTGATGTAGCTGCTTTGTGTTAGCCATGCTGCCTCCACTCCGCCTTTGATCATGCTGTCTCTTTCCTGAAGGCCCATACTGCTCCCCTCTTTGTGACCCAGCCAGTTCCCAGTGTTCCCAACCTCCTCCCCCACCCTCATATGAACCCCCATATGAGCAGTGTCGTCCCTCATCATCACATACTTGGCAGAATGCCAAATCCTGAGGAGCATGGTGATATTGTAAGGTAACTGTAGGAAAATGCTATGACCTTCCAGCATTTCCACAGGTGGCTTCTTGTGGAAACAATACTGGAGTTAATATACTGTGATCATAGCGCTTAAGGAAGTTACTCCAAGATTTAGGTGCCCTTTCATCAGAAAATAGGCTGTATGTGGCACAAAGACAGAACAGGTAGTATTTGCAAATCTCTTGGTATAAATCCTGTTTATTTGCAAACTGAAATTACCTGACTGGAGCATTTAAAAAAAAAAAAAAAAGAAAATGGCCCTACAGTGTTTCCAATGAGGAAAGAAAGTTGCTCATAATCTCAGCTTTGAGGAAAGAAGGTTAGGACCCGTCTCCATCTTGGAATGGTTTCCTTCTCAGACAAGCCATTCCTGGCTACAGGCAGAGCCCCTCACCCACTACTCTCCACACACCTTGTATTTCACCCCAAAGAGCAAGTGAACTGGCCATTCTCAGTGGCCTGGAGCATTCGTAAAATCAGGTCCCTCCCCTTCAGAGAGCAGGGGCAGCCTGGGTCCTATGTGAGAATTACTGGGCCCTGCAATTTTTAGACAATAGGAGTTGATAAAGCTCAAATGGCTGCTTTCCATCCTTAGTTTCCTGAAACCTCCATCTCCTGTGGTTGAGTGAATCACAGGAAAGACAACTCAGAAGAGAGGTGTCATTGTTCCTTTTGGGAGATTGTAAGACCAGCAATGAGCAAAACAGATGACTTCCTTACACTCCTGGAGGAAACATTCCAGTGAGTGTTGCCATGATGCTCTGTGCAGATTTCTATGTAGACGTCTTCAATATAGGTCTGCAATTGTTGATTTATATGCCTGTCTGGGACTGCGAAAGCTCTGGAGTCTTACTCATTTGTGTCCACAGTGCCTAGGATAACTCCAGCTCCCAATTAGTCACACAAGTCTATTTTTTTTAAGTTTATTTATTTATTTGGGGAGAGAGAGCACAAGAAGGGGAGAAGCAGAGAAGCAGAGAGGGAGAGAGGGAGAGAGAGAATTCCATGCAGGATCCAAGCTGTCAGCATAGAGAGAGCTCAATGTGGGGCTTCATCTCACGAATCGTGAGATCATGACCTGAGCTGAAATCGAGTCAGACGCTCAACTGACTGAGCCACCCAGGTGGTCCACATACAAGGCATATTTGATGAATGAATGAAACTAATTACCCTAACATAGATTTACATATACAAATGGGGTATTTAGAAGCATTCTTTATTCAGTTTGGAGGGAGAAATGTTTTGGGGGGTCTTTTTTCATACATTTTGGAAGAAGTGAGAGCATTGCTTCCATTCACAGTATTTTTCATACGGTGAAGGAGTCGTTACAGCAATGAGGAATTTGAGCTTTGGTCCGTAGATGTAAAGGAGTCAAGAATGATAGACGGTGAATCAGGAGAAAGAAGAGAAATGGTGTTCAAAATACTTGCCGACCAGCTGGGGATGGGGCTGGGGGCTGGCAGCGAATGAGGAAGTGTTATAGAAATACATTGCTGTGAAAACTGATTTTTACAAAGTGAGAAATGAGGGCAGTATTTCAGCAACCCAGCATGCCTGCACAGTCTGATTGTGCTTTAGCTACACTTAAAAGTCAGTGGAAAGTCTTCCAATAAAAACTGGAAGGATATAGGAGAAATTTCATAAGCAGCATGGAGATAGCTTACCTATTGTTTAAGGAATCAGAGAAAAGATATACTGATGTGGTTTGTGTACAAGAAGTATATTATTTGTGTTCTTAGCTCTAGTTCTTTAGGGTGACTACATTCAACATGAAGTATTACCTTTAGTTTGTTTGCTATTTGTCTTAATTTTCCCTTTTGCCTCCTTAAAGATTGATTTAAATTGCAAACTGTATTTCCTTATTTCCTTCATGATATAATAAAAAGAACAAGATTCCTCATAAATGTAATTAAGAATTGACTATTTGGTCTGAATGTACTTCTTTGGCTGTAATAGAGCGATATTTGTTCCCCTTCCTCCCCCGCCCCCTTCTCTATTGCTCCCAGCCTAGCTCTCACTTCTATTATTGAGTCTGGCAAAAATATATAAAATAACAAGACTGTGTCAGACAAGGAAAACTTTTAAAAAGAGTCAGCTTACCACAAAAGTCAGTGTACAGGCGACGTCCCTCTCCCGCCAGTTTGCTATGGCAATTTACAACTTTTCAGCATCATAAACTTGTGTGTAGTTTTTCTCTCAAAAACTTTCTGATCAATGTTGAAAGGTGTGGCAATTTCCCTCTGGCCAATAAGTCGTACGCTCTGTCTCTAAATACCTCACAAATGCTATCATTGCCATTGCTTTTTTTCTAGGTGCTTCTAGAGTTTGCACGTGGGCATCCTGCCACCACCTAGAACCAAACACCCTGAAAGCCCTATTCATCACCTTTCTCCAGAATGGTTGTTTAGCCTGAACCCCAGCTGCCCCTGCTCAAAATCCTCACTGTTTCCCCATTTCCTGGTGCATCAGAATTGAATGCTCATTAGTTTCTCTTATTTTTTAAAAGTCTTTCAACAACTTTCTTCAACATCCTTTTTAGAAAAATTGTAGACATTAAAACATCTTCACTATAATGAACATAGATCTTTCAGCCCTTATACACACTAACTCAAAAAAAAAAAAAAGAAAGAAAAAATCCATTTGTGCACTGACATTTTTCTTCACTCATTTACCATACTGGTAGAGCAAATACAAATTTAGTCTAAATGTACAGACTCACAAGCAATGGCATGTACAGCCTTTCTTCATCCTCCCTGCTAAGAGATATAAGATGCTTTTTGCAACAGCAATTTAGTGTGTTTTAAATGCTCTAAGAAACTTCCCTTCCTACCCTTGCCCTTTCCTTCTTCTCTTATATAAAACAACACTAAGGCATAATGTCATGGCTATTCTGACATATATTTATCATTGATGGTCACATAAATTCCAATTTAATTTTCAAAATTATTATTAAATCTCCAATGATTCTTTAAATTTGATTGTAAAATATAGACTGTTAATACATGCCCTACTTTCTGAATAGTAGTGATGTTGACTCTTATGCAACTTCAGAAAACCATAGAACCAAATCAGTAAATAATAGCTAGGGAACCATAATTTTTAAAACTGGAAACATGCCATGCGGTACTTAATGTGGTTCCATTGTTGAGGTAAGTAGAAAGTATCAGAATCCTGTATGAAAACCAGAACTAAATGTGCAGCTGACACAATGATAGGGTCATTGTGGATTTCTTAGGATAACATTGACAAGATTCTTAGGATAACATTTTAAGTTGCTTCTGGGAGCACACCAAGCTGATGATTATCATTATCACAATTCCTTCAGAGTTTCAAGAATGTGTTTTATCATCTCCCCTACTGTGATTTTGCAACTCTGATATCCATTTTAAAAAGTATTTTGAATGGGGTGGCTGAATTAGTAAATATTTTGCTTTCAGCTTTAAAATGTTAATTGTGGAGCTGGTGGAGATATATACATAGATATTTACATATTTATATATGCATATATACACACAGTGATTATTGTACTTTTAGATCTTTAGTTCTTACACCAGGTTCTTAGATTAAAATTTTTTATTACATATGGTTGTAACTGACTCTAGCTCACGGTGAGGGAAAGGTAATGTATTGTGACGATACAAGGGTGTCTAATGGAAATCAAGGAAGCTGGACTACAAAAACCTCCTGGAAGCAAGTATGCCTGCTCTCTCCATCTCTCATTGCCTTGCTTCCCTCTGGACCTGGGTTTTCTTCTTCCTTTTCTCTTGAAACCAAATTTTCCCACTTCAAGTCTCCATGATGGAAAATGGATGCCAAAACACCTTCCAAGCCTACGCCTCTACTCCTCAAGAGAACAGCCAGACTCTGTTTAAACTCTGTGAATTATACATACTCTTGGGGAGAAGCCCATTGGTCCATCTTGATCTTGTGCCTAGCCCTGAACCAGGCTTTTGTGACCAAAGGCAGAGTCACATTATCTAAATATGCTTACCCATGAAAATATGAGAAAGAAAGAAGGCAGGGGGCCAGTTCCCAGAAACCAGAGTACTGGATCAGTTATCCATAATGGGTATAACCTATGCCAATTGGACTGACATTTTCCAAAAACACATTCTCTTTCTACATTTGTGTGTGTGTGTGGCTCATCTGCCTCTTCCTTCTCTTTTTTTTTCTTCCTTCTCTTCTTCTTCTACTTTCTCTTCTCCCTTTGTATTTCCCACTTATCTTCCTCCACTTTTTCATCATTTTGTCTTCTGCAAAATAGTTCTTCCTTCCTCAGATGACATGATCTTTTCTCTCTACTTTACAAAAAAAGACAAAATTTCTTTCTTTGAGTCTTTTCAGAATTACTCCAACCAATTCAAAGTTCTTGCAAAAAAAAAATAGTATCAACAGCAACATGCCTTTGACAACATTTCCTCCCTCCCCAAACCTGTTCTCACTTGTCTTTCTTTGTATAAATCTCAGCTTAGTAATAACAGAAGTCTACTGAGAGCAGCCAGGACCCAACCTTCATTTCTGCCTGAAGCCCTGGTGATGCTCTAACACATTACTTGGTTTTGTATACAAGTCAGCAATATGATATATCTATCTGAAGAATGTCCCAGATGAAACACCATTGAAATACCAGGTTATATTAGGGGTGCCTAGGTGGCTCAGTTGGTCGAGCATCCAACTCTTGATTTTAGCTCATGTCGTGATGTCACCGTTCATAGGATCGAGCACCATGTCAAGTTCTGAGGTGACAATGAGGAGCCAGCTTGGAATTCCTTCTCTCTCTGTCCCATCCCGGCTCACATGTTCTCTCTCAAAATAAATAAATAAAAACAAAAAAAAAAAAGAAAAAGAAATACTAGCTGATATTAGATAATGTCTTTCAAAACTTGGTTAAAAAACACCTAGAAACACATATCGCATCTTTAACATATGCCATGAAAGCGTGTGAGAATAGTCTTTAAGTTATTCTACAGACCAATGCCATTTGAAACATTAACGTAATAAAAGTTTGAAAGATTTAAAACTGAATATTTCAATTAATTTTTTTAACATTCTTGAAATATATTTATCTAGAAGCGAAGTACAGAAAAACCTTAGATTGTGAGCCCCTTGTTCTGCAAGCGTTCCACAAGGCAAGCAAGCATTTCTAATAATTTTAACTTGATAAACACACGATGCCTTGCAACACGAGTAGTATGTGATGCCAAATGTCACATGATTACAACTGAGCCAATGGTTCTTGAAATTCGCTTTGATATACAAATGCTTTGGATTACAAGTATGTTTCTGAACGAATTATGCTTGCAAACCAAGGTTTTACTATATTTGAAGTTTGACAACTACAAGTGCAGGAAGTGTGTTCATAAGTAAATTAAATGAAGTTATTAAACTATGCCAAAGTGGTCTTATGATTTATTGCAAGCTGTTTGTATGCTGAATAATAGTATTTAAGCACATCTCTCTGTATGAACACAGATTAGTACAATTCTGTTGTGCTCATATACATTGATTAATTAGAAATTGACTTGTTTATTTACTTTGCTTAATTTATCATATCCATGGCAATTAATATTTTAAGATACAATGAATATGTTCAATAGTGAAGCCCAAGAACTTGGTTCCAAAATTGAAGATGGAGTAGGAGGTATGTAAAATAAATTCTTAATAGAAAAAGAGAAGAAAAGAGGTAAAAGTTCTCTAGTCCTGTGTTAGGACACCCCAGAAAAAAATCTTCCCATTAACTTTACAATCTGAAAGTGAAAACAAGAGTTGCCTTCTTTAGATAACATCAAAATATTGCTTTAATAGTCTTGCATTTCTCACAAAAGCAAGAGTTCTGAAAGATTTGGGAACAGAGTGAGCTGCAAAGAGGATGGATTCACCATCTGAAATTGTCATTAGGGCTTACTCAGTCTCTCTCCATATCTGCTCAGTTCTCCTAGGTTGGCTCTATTGATGAGCAGTTTTCTGGCCTGGGGGTGGGGGGAGCAAAGTGGTTGCTAGCTGTTCCAGGTTTATCACTTACTAACACAAAATTATTCTAGAGCTGTCTCTCATTTCCTATAATCCTTTGGCACTGGATCATGTGCCCATTCTTGATTCTGGGTAAGGTTCTCTTTCCACAAGAGGTGTGTGATCTAAGAGTGGGCAAAGGGTGATTCTCCAAATATAACTGCAGGGTTGTTATTTTCAGAAGGGGAGGGAACTCTGAGTAAACAAAAGCAACAGACATTCACCTTACTACCATATGGGTACTTCTAAGTAACTCCTTGGTGAGAAGAAACAGTGAGGATCACATTGCTTCCTGTTCAGAGAAAAAGCATTATCTCTTGCTTAGCAGACAGAAATTTTGACTTGCGCACACACACACACACACACACACACGTACACACACATACATGCACACAAATGGAGACAGAGGTAGGATAAAAAGAAGGTAAAATCTAAGAAATAGCAGTAGCAGATTAAACTTAACAAGATACAATAAAAGGTAGAAAAGTCTATAAAGATCAGTATAAGATTCCAGAAGAAAATATCAATTGGCTAAAAAATTGCTAACAACTTGTCACTCCCTAATGAGTTGATGAAAATCAGGTTCATATCTAAGTAATGGCTTTACCCCTATATCTACATGCCTGAGTTAAGTCTTCTTAACTTGTGCCATATAACTTATCCACATTGATTCTTTAAAAATCTATTTAATTGGTCTAAAGTTCTAGTTGAAAGATTCCATTCAAGCAATGTTGAACTAAAAAGATATTAATCTAAATGGTCCCCAATTTTCACCCAGAAGTCACTACACTAGAATTCATAAGAGACAAACTTTGAGTGTCTAGAACCAGCTGTGCACATCTGTATATTTGGTATATCTGTTCCTGGGTTAAGTGGAAGAAATGCAGATTGAGAGAGACTTTTAAACTCTCCAAATAGTTCTCCTTATATGCATCATTGCTGATTCTTCATAGTGTTAAAATGTGGTGGTTCAGCTGATTTTTTAAGAGCATTGAGATTATAACCATGGCCCTTCAGAATCTGATAATTTTACCTCAGGCTATCTTTCTTATCCTTAAAACAAAATTACGAAGGGAAAAACCCCAGAAAACACAACACATTTTTTTCTTCTGGCCTCCTACCCTGACTCTTAGATGTTTCTTACTATTCTGGCAGCTGTCCACAGTTTCTTCTCTTTCCAGCTCTGATCTTTAGCATCCTCACGATTCAAAAAAAGAAATCCTATCCCAATTAGTTTTTTTCCCTCTCTTGGAATTAACAGCAAATGGAGACTAAATAAAAGGAATAAACTTCACAAGGAAATTCGCATTCAAGAGTTCAGTCACTCAATGGTATCTCCCGATGGTGTCATCTGGATAGGAGCTATTTTTCAGTAGTGGCCTCTGTTTTATCCCCTATGTATCAGGGAATAAAACATAGAGTTGATCAGCTTCTTGCCCCTTTGCTTGAGTTTACATCCCAAAGAACTTAGTAACACAGGAAAGGTCCCTGAAAGAGTGTGTCCTAGTTTTTCAGAGTACCTACAAGAGGTCACTGAAACTGCAAAGTATGAGATCTACAACTTTGGTTTAATTCATGTTTCTAAGTAATTGTGACTTTTTTCCTAACATTTTTTATTTTAGATATTGGCCATGATTATCGTGCCAATAGGGAAATTTTAGTCAGTTGACCAAAAAAAAATGTTGATTTTAATTCCAACTTTGAGGTTAAAGAAATATAGACCATCTGGACTAGAACTATAAGAAAATTTTCAACTCCTATTTGTGGTGATATCTGTAGCATCTTTAAAATAATATTATGGGGGGGCCTGGGTGGCTTAGTTGGTTAAGCGTCTGACTGTATTTCAGCTCAGGTCATGATCTCATGGTTAGTGAGTTTGAGCCCCATATCCGTGTCTGTGCCAACAGCATGGAGCCTGCTTGGGATTCTCTGTGTCCTTCTGCCTTCTCTCTCAAAAATAAATAAACATTTAAAAAATAAATAAAATACTATTATGAACTAGAAGAACACATCAACTTTGAAACATTTTATGTTTATATTCATACCAATTACTTTATTTCATGTTAATGTATCAATATCATTAATTTGGGCATATTTTGGTATGCTTTCAGTGAAACCCATCAATATTTTTCTATATTGAAAAATATAGCACATATACATATTCTATATTGAAAAATATAGCAATTAGTTTTTAAATTATAGGTAAGTAAAATACAGAATGCCATTTAGATATTATTGCCTCAATAATTTATAAATGATGGATATTTGAAAAGTCACAATCATTTCATTGTGCTATGTATAAATATTCATCTGATTATATTATTGCACAGATACAGTTTTCAGATATCCTATCTTGAAACTCTTTTTCTGTTTTCTACCAAGGAATGATGTTTTAGATTTGAACTTAGTAGGATGCTATAGTAAAGTTTTACATTTGAACTTAAAAACAAAACAAAACACTACAAGTGGTTTTTCATATCTTTTGCACGATTTTTAGATCAAATAGTTTCTGTATTGTAATTAACATATCAGAAGGACTGGCCATGTTTAAATTCAAATTACCTTCTGCTTGCTTCCTATTTCATTAGCAGAATTGAAATTAAATACAACGATACAATCTGTTACTAGGATTTTTTCATGTTGACATTCCAATCCCGCCCCAGTCTATTTTACGTTTACTAAGATTTGGTTTTACATTCAAGCAGTGGACCATTTTGATTAAATTTGAGATCTATTGCTGTAAATTGTTCTTCGACTAAATTGTCTAGTTGTTTTAATTGACCCATCAATTCATTAAAAGTGATGGATTTCATAGCTCTTTTTAGACATAGCTTACCACGAGATCAACTTCTTATTGAAGGAAAAGTAATGAAGTAGAGAAATGAACCATTGACATCTGGTCATTTCATGTTTGTCAGGAAAGGAAAGATAGTATTTAAATATATCTTCACTTTGTTAAAGAAATACACACACTATTTGTTGGTATTATAAAGGCTTATCTCCATAAATGAACTACATTAAACTAAGTATGAAGTATGGCTTATTTAAAAGAAAAAATCAAAAGACAGGTACGTATATAAACCAGAGTGAAACTTGGCTATGGTGTTTAAAGGCAGTCTCTAAGAAACATTTGAAACTGTTTTCAAAAAAGATAAGCATATCTGTGACAAATTATTCCTTCCCAATTACTCTGAATGACCTTCATTGGCCACTGCCATTACTATGTCTGCATTTATTTTGGATGTTGACTATATAAAGACTATCAGTGATTTAATCACACAGGATGCTAGAAGACAAGCACATTAAGATTGTCTTTCATGTTAACATATAGAGGGGGAAAATGAACAGCTAGATTATCACAGAACCGGGTAATTAGCATATATTCTTACAGGTGTATTTTTCAACAAAGAGAAAAATTCAACTTTTCTTGGAGATGTTTTTGTGTAATGTGCCCGCAGTCTTAAAACACTACCTAGAGATGGCTGTAACATTTATTATTGCATAATAGCTATTTGTAGTATTTTTTAATTATGTTTTAAGGAGGTATATAAAGAAATTCAGAAGATGGCACACTGGAATAGTCCATGCAGGTAAAGAACAGTTACAGATTCATCCTATATAATGCATCACAGGAATGCACTCTACCTGAGATTTTGCTCTAACTTTCACAGTGCACCACTACATGTGTTTGTTGCGTTTTTGGCTATTCACTGCAGAGACTATAGGCAATTATTTCAAAATGAAGCCCTTGGCTCCTAATGGAAGCATGGCAGGCTGAGACTGTCACCAGCTTCCCAAATTTCCCATTCTTCTATCAGAGGGGAAGTTGAGCTTTAGAGTGATTTTTAATTTTCCACTTCAGGCTAATGTTGCAGAATTTGTGATGCTGGCCATGCTGTCACTTGCTCATTACAGGCCTGAGTCAGTAAAATTGAAGTACAGCTTCAAGATCCCTTGTTCTGAGACTAATGCTTCCAAATCTGGTCCTAAATTCAAAATTGTTAATTAAATTGTTGCTTTATTACTGTTCATATCATCATCATCATCATCATCATCATCATCATCATCACCATCCAAATGGCCATACTTCTAAAGGAAAAAATATGGAGATTGATTGATCTATTGATAGGTGAAATGTAGTAAGTTTGAGGTCTAATCTTTTTTTCCAGTTATTTTAAATAATCAGCGATTAGAACTCGGTGAGAATAAGTTATCTTCATATACTCTTTCAGGTTACACCAACAGTTTAGACAAACTGTACTCATGAAGGAAGTCCTTAGTAGATCTGAGTCCTTCCAGTAGATCTGAAATACAGAATAACCATGTGGTGGTTGTAATAACAGCTGCATCACAAGGAAGTTGGCTCTGAGTAGACACAGAGACAGATAATGTTCTAAAACATTAGAGTTTAAGAGGAAACGTTACAGTCTTTGCTCCATGTCAGAAATAAGGAGGTAGAGTTTTATCTATCCTGTTCATTTCTGATGTGTCTAACATTGAACTCTATTGACATCAAGAAAATACATTCCCAACCCTATCCACGTATGTGCACATGAATTGTGTATACAGAAAGGCAATCACGCATTTGAGTGTGTATGTGTGCAGGCCTTCAAGAATTCATAATGAGTTATAGGGATCCACAGCTTTTCAAAAAATGCAAAAACTTTCACTCATTTCTTCTTTATTCAGAATAGTTGAGTCTAAATTATAGCCTTTCTCATTTATGGTGACAGATTAAATAACAACTCTCTGTCCCTATTTCCCAATGACCTAAGTTTCCAATGATATAATAAGGAGCACATATTAAAATATGCTCGGGTGGCTCTCCACTCTGGCTGCCCAACAGACTCATTAAAAGGAGTGATGTGTGGTTTCTTTATAAACCGAGAACAGTTAACATTTTTTAGGTTTGTAGATTTTTAAAAAATAATTGCCATCTGCATAAGGATATTTCTGAATGTATTTATTTCCTTTCTTTCTCAAATGATACTTTTACCATCATCTTGTCTTGTGATTCTCAATTCTGGCTATGCAAAAGAAGTACCAGGAGTTTTATTATTTTAGTTCTTGTTTAAATATCTAGTCCTAGCCTGAAAGATTCTGATTTAATTGATTACAATGAGGCTGAGTATTTTTTTCAAAACTCTGTAGGTGGCTCTAATGTGAAAATCACTGGCCTATTCTGTAACCTAATTGACTTATCTTCCCATTTCTCTCTTCTGTCTCTTCTCTTTCCCTTTAATGCTTCATACTGAGAGCTCATTTCCCCTCCCTATTGTTCAGCAATTCATCTCCTGGGAAGCCTGACTACCCACCACAGAGCAGGTGAACCTAGGGACACCTCTCCTCAAAGGCCGAGAGGCATTGAGAGAAAAACCTAAGAAATCCAGGATTAAAGCATATTCCTGGATCTGCTCGTAGAATCATGGAGGGTTAGGGCTTGAAGGAACCTTAACTATCATGTTGCAGAGCTGTTCATTTTTCCGACAATGAAACAGAAGCATGAAGATGCTGGGATCAAAGAACTAGTGACAGCAGAGCCTAGATGAGAACTGAGGTCATGGGGCACGTAGGCTCACTCTGTCTCCACTCCATCCTGATGCCATCCCTGTTGTAGGAGAATAATGAGTCCCTCCAGATAAGTGTCATGGAAGAAGAAAGTCACGTTCTAAGTCAACCTACACTTGTGAAGTTCCTCTATGTGTTAGGCCTTCAAAGCAAATTGGAAAAAACATGGCCAAGCGTGGCAACATTTCAAAGCACTACTTGCTTTGAAAAGGATAGACCTGGTAAGTTTTGAAACTTCTAAGTTGCTAACCTTCAGTTATATGTTAGATCATATTCTATGATCCAAACTTATTGTCAAAGAGTTACTAGTTGTTTGAATCCTAATTAATATTATTTATGACCATTGTCTTCACTCATGGTATCAGATAGTAATGTAATGTATCTCCAAGTCTTGTAAATTAAAAAAAAAGTTAAATTCACCAAGAGGAGTGGAGATGAAAGCAAAGATCAAATTGTACAGTTTTTCAAAGTTTCATGCCATCACTCCAGGATCACTCACATAGAAAAGATCAAACATAGGCCCTATGTGAGAACCACAGCCTGAGTTTAGGACCTCTAATCTAGACTGTTTAAAACATGTTGAAGATATGGGTTCAGGCAGCAAATGGTCACTTTACTCCATCCCTACTGAAATGATACCCCCTTTTACTGAGTGTAGAGAATGGCTGCAGAGAATGGAGAGTCAGCTTGAATCTGGGACCTGCGGGCACAAGGAGATGGAAAGTTAGTAGACTATCCTTCAGAATACATATGCCAAGAGCCGTCCATAATTGGGTGTCCTGGCCCCTCTGTCTTCCCAGTAAGACACTGATCGCTGGATTTCCTCAACAGCGAAGCCTCCATTTCTGTCAGCTGCATGACCATAATGAGTAAAGCCAGGGGTCAGTTATTGAAGGTGAAGGTAAGCCAAGCCCTAGCACTGTTCACAGCAGCCTATCATTACCTTTTCCAGCCATATCATTGGAAGAGTGTGCTTTCCCTTCGGCAATACTTACTGGTAAGTGGTAGGGAAGATATTCCCAGAGAGGTAGAACACTAAGGTTTTACTCCTGGGCTAAGTTTCTTCCTTTGTTTCTCTGCTTTGGCAGACTGAAGTTAGCTGGTGCTATGGGCATTGTCATTGTTCCCTTAGGCTTTCTGCTGGCCTTTACCCAGGGTCTCAGTGCCTGCTCTTGCATCTGGTATGTGGTAATTCAAGACTTGACTTGAAGGAAACCGCTTCATGTATGTTCCAGGTGTGTCCTTTCTTTTCTTGAAACTGGTCAGCGTGGATCAAATTTTCTCTTGGGCCAAATCCATTATTTTAATATTCTCTTGACATTTTTCAAGTTTCTTATTGAGCTATTTTACCCTTTTCTGTTTATTCTAAGCTGCTATAGGTATTTTGTTACTTTTAAATTCTTTAGTTATTTCAATGGAATATGGGGCAAAAGAAGTTTAAATATATAGGCTCAATTTGCCAAGAGAAATTCCCTGACT
The DNA here is from genome assembly GCF_023721935.1 of Panthera uncia. NCBI lineage: Eukaryota > Metazoa > Chordata > Mammalia > Carnivora > Felidae > Panthera > Panthera uncia. The sequence continues at coordinate 20,321,953 of NW_026057586.1, read as the reverse complement.
GGAATGGGGGACAGTGGGATGCCTCCTCTGAAGATTATAAAATCTGGTTGGACTAGTACGATGCTGCAAAACTTTCATGAAGATCCTAAACCTAGCAAGAGGAATAGTCCAAGGGCTGCACATCATTCAGTGTCATTCCCGTCTAAATTCTATGTTGATTGAGAATTTGCAGATTTGGAAAGGAATTGTTGGTGGTGAGCAATCATGTGAGAAGTGGTAGCTTTACTAATTCCTCACTGGCTTACATAAACATTTTGATTTAGGGGAGCACTCACTTATTCACTTTTTCATTTATTTATTAAGTTAATATTTATTGAGTGTGTATGTTATGCTTGACACTGTAGCTGAAATACATGGATAAAAAATACAGTGTTCCTTATTTTATGAACTTATATCTACAAGGGGAAAGAAACACAGAGCAAGCAAGAAAATAATTAAGTAACAACTTTACATAGTGATGATGCTTATGATGAAAATAAAGAAAGCAGTAGAGAAGTACAGAAACTGGGGAAGGAGGCTACTTCAGATAAGGCAATTGGAGGTCCTCACAATGGATGGCTTTTGAGCAGAGGTCTAATGATGGGAAGTAGCAAGCTATGCAAAGTTCAGGATGAAGCATATCCAAGGTGGAAGGACCATGGAGCTTGGCCATCAGAGAAAAAACAAAGAGCCAGTATGGATGCAAGAGTGGGATGTAAAAAGTCACACAAGTCCTTGTGAACACTGAAAGGAGTGTGGATTTTATTCCCTTACTGGGATAAGTAGACATTAGAGGTTTTTAAGCAGAGGAACCTGGCTTACATTATTTTGAAAAGATGTCCCTGGTAGCTCTGCGTAGGGTGACAAGAATGCAAGCAGTGAGACCAGTTAGGAAATAACGTTAAGTGGTTCAAAGAAGAGGTGGTGCATTGGGAGGAGAAGAGAAATAGAAGTGAATGTTGGAATTAGACTGGGAGCTGAGCAAGACAGAAGAATCAAGGGTGTCTCCTGGGTTTTGGAGTTCAACTATGTGGCTGATAGAGCTATTCACTAAGATGGTGATCAGGAAGGTTTGGGATTCATTTAGGGATGGGGGAAATCAGTAGTTCTGAAAGGTTCTGGAAGGTTGGGATTTCTGGTGTTGGGATAGATGCAGTGGAGCTTGGTTGGTGAGGATGGGCGGGGGGTGGTTCTGGCAGCCTCACTTAAACCCAAGAGTGCCTTCCTTCAAATCTCAGCTAGTGGATGGTGAAGCCTTACCAAGTGCACAAGGCACTCTGCAGGCCTCTCACACATTTTGTTCTGAGTGATGTCACGGGCAGAGAAGGGAGAGTCTCATCAAGTCTCTGAGAGGTACCAAGACAAAACGCTCGGGTAAACCTGGAGGTCACCATGGCCTTCAGTCCTGAAAAGGCTGTGAGAAAACATCATAGAAACATTTGTAACTCTAGGTCCTTTTTTCTTCTGGTTCATTTTTTCCATCAATGAGTATGTAATGTTCAAAACTTTATACTTGTCTCCTCCTGTACTTGTAGCAATTTATGTCTTTTTATTTAAAATTGTCAGGGTACTATGTTCGTTCTGTCTCCAAAGCACAAATACAGTTGTCACAACCATAAATGGTAATGATTTGCTCCGTTTACATGGAGAATCCATGAGCTGGTTTGTCTTTATCCCGAGGTTGTTGAAGTCTTCCCCTTTTGAAAAAATGGCAATCCAGTAGTGTTGACTTGAGGATCCCAGCATAGGCAATTTGTAACTTTAGAGACAGTGTGTTATCATGCCCTGAAAATGAAGGGCAGACAATTCTTAGAAAATATTAATAGAGTTGAAAGTAATCTCAAACCTAACTCAATAATCACCGAGCAGTTATCCTTAAGTTGTTTGAAACTTAAGCTCCTAAATCAAAGGTCAGGTTTCAAGAGCCTGGATTTCATGTTGAGTAGTAAGTAGTAATGCTTCAGAAAACTGTTTACTTTTTTCTTTACTGGAAAATATAATAAGGTCCCCAGACCTTGTATACACTTGATATCAAAGTGAATATCAAAGCAAGGAGATAAAAAGAGAATCAAAGTCTTATAAGCCCCCCCCACAGGGTAACACACTTTACTCATAAGTTTACTCATAAGTTGGGACAGACCCATTTCCTAGGAAACCACGCGCTCATTTTCCCCAAATTGTTCTGTTATGAACCTCTGATTTCACTGCTTGATTGTGACTCATGGTAATGAAAGTGAATGTTGTATTGATTTCACTTGATTTGCTTCCAGGTTGTGGGGTTTCCTTGAGAAATATGAGACACTTGACTGCTGATTCCTCTTGTTTCTGACGCCTACATTCTGTGCTCTGTGGAGAGTCAGTTTTTGAAATAGGTTGACGGCCGTCACAGATAAGCAAGGTACTTAGCCTTAGGTCAATGACTAGAAATTGTGCTGGTATCTGAATCATCTGCTTAACTCAGAACCCACCTCTTAGGGAGATGATGAAGCTAGGTATAACATGGAGGCTATTGTGTGTTACCCTGTGGGGGGGGCTTATAAGACTTTGATTCTCTTTTTATCTCCTTGCTTTGATATTCACTTTGATATCAAGTGTATACAAGTATAAGTATCCAAAGGATAAATGAAAAACACTTCCCAACACTCCTAGATACCATTTCTTTCCCGTGCATATTTCCAAAAGCTTAAATGTTTGCCTAACTTAAAAGCTATTATTATAGGAATTATCACAATGAAAATTATCATAATAATGTTTCTTTAGTTTAAGCTCTTTCTTTTTTGTTAGGTTTAAATAATTCAGATGTGAAAAAAGCATACTTTCTTTTCATCAGTCACTTGAAATGTTTCTCACTTCCAATGTGGCCTAAGCATGGAGACAATGTGTTAGAGACAAGGTTGCATTTATCCGCACAGACCCGAGGAAATATAAACACATCTCTGAGACTTCTATCAAAGAGGGGAAAGTTATGAGGGACCAAAGCAGTGGCTGATGGGGTATACTGTTATCACTATCTGACAGTCTCTGCTTATTCAATGTATTTTGAAAAATAGTCAAAGTCTGTTTACCTTAACTGTTTCTAAAAATGCTTACTTAATAAAATAGTACAAAGCACCACTGGTTGTTTCTGTTTCTAGAAAACAATTTTTCTGCTGAAATAAAAGGTGTTAAAATATTTAAGAATCTGTGGTTCCTTAATGGTGGCTTAATGATAAGACTGCTGATACTAATGCAAAGTACCTGCAGATTGAAAATTCTTAAAATAAGAAATGTGTGACTCTCACATAGCCATATCAACATACTTCATTTTGAATACCCTTGGCTCTTAGCCACTATGAAGCAACTGTGAATATCCCTGGAATCTGAGGGAACCATTGACAACTAATACCGATCTGTGACTTTTTCTCAGGTTAGCTAGATCAGGCTCTTGAATCTCATGTGTCTCAAAGGAAATTCCGAGTTCCATTTTGCAGTCATTACCTCAAGAAATGGTATTCATTTAACAACTTTTTTGCTTTCATCTACTCCTCAGTTAGGAACTTGGCATTCTCCTTCCAGTCGCTAACTCTAGGGAAAACAAGAAGTCACCAGGATGGCTCTTGCAATCAATGAACCCACGAACAGTGGTGAAACCAATTTCTGTGAGTTCCCTGAGGCCATGCCAATTATACATACTCTCTATTACAACAACAACAAAACCCAAGCATCTTTATTTTGCAGCTCATCAAGGAGTTGGTTGAATATCTCACTCTACCTGCACACCAGTACTCAAGTTTACGAGGGCATACAAGTCCCCTACTCTTCTCCCAGTACCTCTTTGTAGGAATTCCCAAGTTACCTCTGTGAGTATCTATATATAACCCTTCTCATGCTAGGACCTTATCTTGCTTTCAAGGACCTTACAATCTGGAAGGTGAGGAAACACGAATAAACCTGAAACAATTCAGGTATTATATGCCCAATAAATTCAATGAGATCAATCCAACATAAGGTATGTTGTTAGATATATTTTTCAGAGAAAACTATTTGAGAAGGCAGGACTTGATCTGAGGTTATAGGAATATGTGAAGGATTTGAATTAGTCAAACAAAGTGACAGGTTTGGTATTTCAGGAGGGGAAAGCAATTTGAACAAAGGCATTGAAGTGGAAAGGAATTTTCTCTAACAGACTTTGAGGAAATTGATTTGATTGGTATGAAGAACTTACATTCGAAATTACTAAATATGAAATGTTAGATTATGGAAGTGAGGCAGAAATGTATATTTAGTGCTATAGGAATTAATAAACCCAATTTTGAGAAAGGGCAGGACATGTTAGAAAACCCTCACTTACTTCTACATTAAGCTATAACTGAAAGAAACTATACTGGAAAGTTTAGACACTGTATGATTCCATTTATTTGCCATTCTTGAAAAGACAAAACTAGAAAAAAAAACCCTAGAAAAACAGAAAACAGATCAGTAGTTTCTGGGAGGTTGGGCTCAGGGCAGGGGAGGGGGGAAGTGGAGGAATTTTTTGAGATGATGGAACTGTTCTCTAATTTACATTTTTAAAAATGTTTATTCATTCTTGAGAGAGCATGAGTGGGGGAGGGGCAGAGAGAGAGGGGGACACAGAATCTGAAGCAGGCTCCAGGTTCTGAGCTGTCAGCACAGAACCCCACACGGGGCTTGAACCCATGAGCCATGAAATCATGACCTGAGCCGAAGTCAGATGTTCAACCGACTGAACCACCCAGGTGCCCCAGGAACTGTTCTCTAATTTGATCATGATACTGATTAATGACTTTATGCATCTACCAAACTTGCAGAATTAGACACTAAAAATGGGAATTTTGCTGTCTCCACATTATTCTCTTAAAATATAGAAAAAATCTTAAGGGCAAAGATGGGTTAAAAATGGGAACGAATGTTGACAAGAACAAATCAAAGGAAGGATTGTTAAAATGTAATGCCTCAGGATATTAATCAAAAACTTTGAAGTTTCAAACTTATCCAAGGAGATAACATATGGAATCACATGTCTGAGGACTATATAAATGTAATTTTATAGCATCTTTCAGAAGTGTAATGGCCTAGTTAGATTAGCGTTCAGGATATTCTGTTAGCTACTGTTAAGCTGGGATGGTTAGTTGGATAGGAAACATGACTCATTAACAGCATGTTTAAACTGTTAACAATCAGCAAAAATAACTTTTGAAAAATTAAAGAATTATATCAGTACCAATGTGCTCAATATCAGAAATATTCTAAATCTCTTAAAAGCAAACATGAGTAGGTTTGAGCCAGTTAGATTGATGAGAAGATACTGAGCCCATTCTGAAATGTTGGACCCTTTTATGGGGTTTGGTTAAGTTAACTGACATTTAGTTTTAATTTAGCTTTTCTTTTCCTGCTTTGAGATATCACCCATCACGGGCAGTCCCAGTATTTAGAAAAAAAGGCTCTGAATGTTTTTATGGCTACTGAATTTGAGGCTAGGCATTTCCTGAGGGCTAAACTTTTCTTGTAGGAGTTGGCAAGAGGCAGGGCTGTTGGCCATGTTTTGTAGAAGTCCTCACCTTTTGCCTACGAACATAACCCCCTCAGGAACCTGAAGCTTTATAGGGGTGACCGCAACAACCTGACTTACCCCCTCGAAGCCCTTGACCTTTGACAAGACTAGCTAACTGCTTAACTCAATCAATACACGCATCGTTTGACAGCAGCTATGGAAACAAGCTGTCTCATTGATGGTGAATGTGTGTCAGTAGTGGTATCTTTGCTGGGTTTAAGTACCGCCTGTAATGCTTGTTAGTATGTTTTAATAGTTTTGCTCCTAAACATTCAGTGGGGAACTGACCAAGTGCATGTACACCTGTACTCACAGGTGAGTTCTGAAAATCGGATAGCTCCATGCTGGCAAAAACCACCCATATCTTACCCAAGGGGAAAGATGTTCAGAAGATAAATGAGACCTTAAAATTTGCTTTATTACTTTCTTATCTCGGGGGTGTATCAAATGTCTCTGAATACACAAATACATGGTACTTGATCTTGGTCTTTGAGATCTTTTTCTTGACCCCAGTCTGTTTGTATCTTTTGCACTAGTTAAGCAGTGATTAAAAAAAAAAATTAGCCAAAAGTCGGAGGAGTTTCCATTATAATTAAGATAGTATCTTATGATAACGAACAAAATTGGTTACATATTATGCCATTTTATATTTAAATTTAATATTTAAATTACAAAAATTTTGTTCACTGTTTACTACATAAGGTACTGTTCATCTTCTGTACACATTTGGATGAGCTCAGTAATGCTATGGCAACAAGAAATCTTATCTAAGTAGCTTATTTCCTGGTCACCTGTAGTCTAGGTGACCCTGCAGGGCAGCTGTCGTCTGTGTGGGGGCCTAGGGTTCTAGCCTCCTAAAGTCTCAGACGTCTCCATTTTGACCCATGGTTCCAAGAGCACTGAGGTGAGCATGTACCAGCTCAGAAATGTTTCACTCTGTAAGTGACACACATCACTTATGTTTATGTTTCATTTGCCAAAACCAGTCATCTAACCAAAGCAACTTCAGAGGACGAGAAAGTGCAAACTTTCATTGACACAGAAGTAGAGACCTGGATATTTGGGAACACGGCGGATGCCTGGGTGGCTCTGTCAGCTAAGCATCTGACTCTTGATTTTGGCTCAGGTCATGACCTCATGGTTTGTGAGTTTGAACCCCACATCGGGCTCTGTGCTGACAGTGAGGAGCCTGCTCGGGATTCTCTCTCTCCCTCTCTCTCTGCCCTGCCCCTGCTCTCTTTCTCTCAAAACACAAACAAACAAGCAAACAAAACAAGTCTCCACCAGTCATCCACAAATAATCCCATATGTCAACCTGTTCAAATACAGCCAAATATACTAGTAAATTATGTTTTTAAAATATATTAATTCATGATTAATAATACAGGTCTTTACTGCCCAAACTGAATTGAAGATCAAGTGCCCACAGTGTACCCCACATTGAGTGGTTAGATTTGGAGGGGGAGGAGTTAAATAAGACAACAGGTGCATGTCTTTAAAGGATTGATAAATACATCCAGTGTGATTTTTATGTTCCTTTTTTAGATGGCTTTATTGAATTTTAATTGACATACAATAAGCCGCACGTAATTAAAGTGCACAGTATGCTATGTTTTGACATGTGAACATACTGATGAAACCATCCCCACAGTTAAGACAGTGACCACATCTATCATCTCGAAGGCTTCCTCCTGCCCAGGTATAATCCCTTCCACATACCCTGTTCACTTTTGGTAAAGTGAAGCTTTTAGGTTCCATTGTAAAATCTCAGGTCTCTCACTTAGCAGGCTCCCAATAAATTTGGTTAAACAATACTTAATTCTAGGGAATACTGTGCTTTCTTACATATATATTTACCAGAAATATCTATCAAAGGTTTTTTCATGTATGCAACTCTATAAAGTGGTTACTGTTATTAGCCTTTAAAAAAAAATTTTAATGTTTATTTTTGAGACAGAGGGAGACAGAGCGCGAGTGGGGGGTGGGGCAGAGAGAGAGGGAGACACAGAATCCGAAGCAGGCTCCAGGCTCTGAGCTTTCAACACAGAGCCCGATGTGGGGCTCGAACTCCCAGACAGTGAGATCATGACCTGAGCCAAAGTCAGATGCTTAACTGACTGAGCCACCCAGGCACCCCATAGCCTTTTTATATAAAAGAGGAAATGAGGGATTGGAGAGGTTATGGAATTGGTTCTGAAATTTAAACATAGGACCTCATAAAGTTTGTTAGCGCTCACTCAATACCTCTTCAATGAATGGTTTAAAAATCAGAAAAACCTTGTGAGCCCTTGACGTTAGTTGTTAATCCCTTAAGACCAGGAATCATGGCTTTCCTTAAATTTTGCTGTTAAGTAATCTTTGTATCCCCAGGGTCTAATCCATTGTTTTTATATAGTCAGTGCTCAATAAGTATGAGCTGAAATTAATGCATTTCCTATGAAAAAAAAAAATGAATCATCAGAAGAATCTAAATTGTTTTATTACTTTTCCATGAGCCTTTCTGTGCTTCATTACCCACTGAGTCACTTAGAAATAGTTATTTCCTAAAGTTTGGTGGGAGAGGAGGTACTCTACATGGAGAGTTTATTCAATCCTTATATTTCAGCTTAATAGCCACCCCCTACTCTTTTGTAGTACTTCGTGTCTCCAGAGAATGGGTCACTCTTCTCCGTGTCCCCATGCATGGTCTTTTCTTTTTTCTTTTTTTTTTTAAGTTTATTTATTTATTTTGAGAGAAAGAGAGAGCATGAGTGCATGCACAAGTGGGGGAAGGGCAGAGAGAGAGGGAGAGAGAGAGAATCCCAGGCAGGCTGTGCACAACTCAGCACAGAACCCAATGAAGGGCTTGAACTCACAATGAGATCGTGACCTGAGCCAAAGTCATAGGCTTAATTAACTCAGGCACCCACCCAGGCACCCCTCCACCCCCCACCCATTTCAGGGTCTTAGTGGGTGTTTCCTCCACCCTGCTAAGGCACATTTCCATCTGTTTGTCAATGTCAGAATAACTGCTGTACCTTGTCTTGCTGTTGTCTTTACGAATTAATGCCATTCTAATTCCTTCATTGCTGTGTTTTGAGTTTTGGGATGAAGAGGAAGTAAACATGTACTCAACAGGACTTTGGGATCTAGGATAACATTTTGATCAATGGTTGGCAAACAGAAACAAATTGAAGATAGGAGTTGTGGAGCTCACTGTTTTGTCATACTCAATTACATTTCCTCATCTACAGAATGAGTGAATTAAACTAGTTGAAAACTTGCAGATGTTCTGGCAATAATACTTCTAGGAGATGTTCAATAGGAGTTTTATGAGTAAAGAAATTTTATTGCCAAATTACTTTGGAAAGGACAGGCTAAATTAGACTGAAGAAGTTGCATTACTACAGAGACTTCAGTATGTTAGCACTCACTTTGTGAACTTTTTTTTTTTTTAAGTAGGCTCCATACCCAACATGGGGCTTAAACTCATGACTCTGAGATCAAGAGTTGCATGGTTCACCAGGTAAACCATCCAGGGGCCTCACTCATTGTGAATTTTAAGAGGTGGTATCAGAAGCAGCATGTCCCAAAGTAGTCTGACCATGAAACCTTTCTTATGCACATATAGTTAACATCTCTAGATGTAGTGTTCCTTGGAAGAGAGTTTGGGAAATTCTGACCTAGATGATTGCTTTTAAAATTTGAGTTTCTGTGATTCTGAATTAAGTGACAAAGACATTTTAGGAATTACTTTTGTTATTAACTTTCTTATTTCTAGTGGTTTAAAAATAAAATGGAGAAGAGTTTAACCTTTGGTATAAGGGAAAGGTGCATATACATCTATACACATATGTATACATATATACATACACACAATAAACTCATATGAAATAATGGCAAATACAACTAAAAATATGACATATTTATTTGCCATCTTCTTGCTGCAAATGATAATTCTAAGTCTCAGCATGGGGAATAGAATGAATAAAGAAGTCTAGGTCCTCTGTCATTCTCTGCAATTATGCCTTTAATTGGCATAATTCAGAGAAGAAACCAGATGTCATGGCATAGGAATATGCTAATACCTCGTTCTCATGTTGCTGTCAGTGGTGGCTCCTTCCTCTAAGCCTCTGTGGCCCTTGTCTGTCTCTGTGATGAGAATGGCCTTGGAAGGCTTTTCTTTACTCCTTTCTATATCCCATCTGCTTGTTATTAAAAGATCTTAGATCCCTACGTGCAAGTTTGGGCAGTGTATTTTCTGATTGTTACAAATCCGGTTTTGCCACTCATGAGTTGAGGCAAGGCTGAGGGTGCTCCGCAATAGACAAGGCATTTCTGTGACTTATTTATCTCATTTAATAGTAGGAGAGAGAGTTGCCAATATGTTTACCTTGAATTGTGACATAAGGTTATAGTAACTACCGTGAGAGAGTCAAAGTTTCTCATTGTAATTTTCTTTGAGAAAAAATGCACACATGTATAGCATTATGCCTCAAGGAGTTTCCTTAATTTGCTACTGGCAATTTTATTGCAAAGCACATTTACTTTGAGAGTCTGGTATATAGTGCTTTGAGTCATTTTCACAAATATTTTTTCCAACTTTTAACATTTCAATTATGAAAAATCGGATTTGCTGAAGTATATAGCACAGAATGGATAAGAGACTCCTATCCGTTTCATTGAAAAGTTCCTTGCTAAGGATGTCAAGGGAGTGAACAGATTCCTTTATTTATTGACACATTCAGCAAACATTCATTCTTTGGACACCTATAGTGATATCAGACATGTGAAATTTTCATATGCAAAAGAAATTATTTTAAAACGCTGTGTATTCAACATGTAAGATCCAACACACCTCCATTACAAATGTCTTTTGGCAGATCTTGAAGTAAAACCTAAGCCTTTTGATTTAGAATTCTTGCTCATCTTACTCTATCCAGAACATGGGGAAAGCCCCACTTGTATAATTTTATACATAGAGACTTCCAAAATGATCCCTGTGCTCAGAAATGCCAAAGTCTCTAAGAGCACCCTATTCTACTCCAGAAAAATCTTTTACCATATAAATCCACTGGGCAGACAGGACAAGAAGCAGAAGCACTTTGTCTAAAACTGAATCAAATGGGGATCCTTGCAGGCAATTCAGTATGTAAATGACTTAGAGCCACCTGCCAAGTATACTGAGTATATTAGAATCTGTACCCCTTTGATCAGTTGCATTAAGCAAAATGGAGGTCACCATCTGATTAAGTGTATACATGTTCATTGTCATTATTGAAGATCCATTTACCCTCTATATAGGTCAATGTAGAGAATCAGGTGGAAATGCGATACGAATTATCTTCTTTATTCACGTCACTCAAATCCATAACAGCAAAGTGACACTAATATCTGCAATTTGTTCCAAGAACAACTATCTCTTTGGATATATTCTCTAGGTTTGTGTTGCGCAGTTTCAGCATCAGGAATTCAGAAATTAACCTTTCATCACATTGACCTTTAATCTAGAGGTTAAGGAAAAATTGGCAAAATAAACACAGGACGGATTTGAGATTCCTGTTGAGCCTACTGTGAAGTAGAATGTGATTAAGCCATTAACCTGGACTCTAATCTTTGACATGCACTGACTTTTTGTTTTTCAGTCATTAGTGACACCTCAGAGTCAATGCTCTATTCCAGAAAGGTTCCTATTCCCCAGTGCCAATTATCATGGAAAATAACTACCTGATCCTTTGGGAAAATGTAGGAAAAAAACATTTCTGAACGTATTCGTAATGTTGCAGTGTCCTTCCCAGCGAGCAAGGGTGGTTCTTTGAATTAAGATAGGGCTTACTCTAGGTTTGAATCTCATCAAAATGAGAAAACACTTATAAGCCCTCTCAATCAAATTACTACATTTTATCCTGGGCATTCATATTCATCGATTTATCCTGTTCTAAAATTGTGCTGCTTCTTCTGTGGTGCCATCACCCTTAGAGTCCATTCCTATACATATTCTCAATTTTTTGCTTCTATAAATTAGCAAATTCCCCATTTCTTTTACTTGTAAGATTGCTTTTCTTAGGTTTGATATTTTGTTGCCCACTGTAGGGCAAGCTGGTTTAGGACTAGAGTTACCAGCCTAACCACATTCAGTCATGTGATTAGAATGTTACCATTAGAACCACTCTAGGCTATTGCACATAGACCCTATATCCTGTCATGAGTATCTGACCCCTTTGACTTTTTTGGACTCTCACCAAGACATGCATTGGTTTGAATGCCTTCTATCAAGAAGTTGACTAAATATTTACCACCATTTATAAGTGGAGAAATGCAAGAAAATGAGTTCTTATTAATTTTGTATCTTCATTCTGATTGTGTATTTATTTATTTATTTATTGGTTCCTTTATTTTTTTTTAATGTTTATTTATTTATTTTTGAGAAAGAAAGGGAGAGTAGGTGAGGGACAGAGAGACAAGGAGAGAGAGAATCTCAAGCACGCTCTGCACTGCCAGCACACTGCCGGATGCAGGGCTCGAACCCACAAATCGTGAGATCTGACCTGAGGGGAAATCAAGAGTTGTAGACGCTTAACCGACTGAGCCACCCAGGTGCCGCCTGTCGGTTCCTTTAAAACATCTTCTCTCTCAAGACATACCAAATACATGACTGTAAAAATAATTGTGTATAGTTTAAGATAGGCTAAATATTTCTAACAAAGCCTATATTTTATATGAAGTATGCACAGAGTTTCTTCCATTCTCTCAATCTGCAGTAGTAATGAAATCCTTAGCTCAAGGGGCGCCTGGGTGGCTCAGTCAGTTAAGCGTCTGACTTCAACTGGGTCATGATCTCGCGGTCCGTGAGTTCGAGCCCCACATCGGGCTCTGTGCTGGCAGCTCAGAGCCTGAGGCCTGCTTCGGGTTCTGTGTCTCCCTCTCTTTCTCTCTACTTCTCCTCCACTCATGCCCTGTCTCTCTCTCTGTGTCAAAAATAAATAAACATTAAAAAAATTAAAAAAAGAAATTCGTAGCTCAAAATTCCACAGTACGGGAACAACTTAGTGTTTATGGCAGTGATGCATATTTCAGGAGGTATTGTATAGCTGTGGTACTTAGCATTTTCAAGTCATTTTGGAAATAGAACATTTAAATATATATTATGAATATAATAAAAATTTGTTATGGTCTTAGAAACTTTACCATATTGATAAAAATAGATCATGTTTCATTTAATTATAATGTAAGATTATTTCTTAAGATAGTCTTGAAAACATACTTTTGAAAAGTAATCACTTAGCACGGGATTCTTTGCAAAGACCAAATCTTCATTTACTAATTGTTGTTTTTGGGAATTATCTTTTAATATATATGATCAAGCATAAGGGAACATCATTTCCCAAGTTATGCCTTGGAAAACATATGTTTATCTTACATTGGTGTCATTATAGGTCTCTTTTAATGGAATATTTAGGAAAGTACTTTGCTCAAAAAAGCATTTTAGGAGAAAAAACGTATTTGCCTGAAATTACATCAATCAATGTTAGTCTAGAAGCTTGGGAAAATTACTTGAACATTGGTTAAAAAAATTTAAGAAATAATTAATTGCTCCTGAGTGTATGGGATCACAATTTGAAGTGTTTGCAGGTAAAAAGTAGCAGAAGTTGTGAACAAGAACACTGTTTTTTGGTAACATGTTCTGGGAAAATGAAGAAATAAGCACATCTTTGTTTATACTTACATAGTAGGCACATATAGCATTTTATTTTGTGGCTCATTATAAAGCTAGCATTAAGCAAATATATGTATATACTTTACATGTGCTTGTATAAGACTATACTTACATTTGCACGATTGCACGTGTTGATATATGACTATATGCGCATGGATATGTGTTGTTATATTCTTTCCTATCTGTTTAGTTTTATTAAAATTGATTTATTTGTCCTTAATTTGATAAACGAATTAAACACTTTTGTATTCGTAATTATGTTCGTAATTATACTTACAATATATTTTTTTTTGTTTCTAAAGGGGTTCAATACTATTTATATATAGAAACATGGCTTACTCAGCCTACTGTGGCTTCTGTGCAAGTCAGGGCTTGAATAAAGGCTAGATGAAAACATTACACATGAAACCATTTGGTCTTTTCCCATAAAATATTCCTTTAGCATAGAAAGAAAGAATTAGATGGAGTTACAGTAATTTCCACATAAGGTCCCAGTGTATGTTCATTTCACATTCTAAGAAATTGATGCAAAATGAAGTTAGAAGTCAGAGGTTAAGAACACACCATAAAGAGGGGCACCTGGGTGGCTCAGTCAGTTGGGCATCCGACTTCGGCTCAGGTCATGATCTCACAGCTCGTGGGTTTAAGCCCCACATCGGGCTCTGTGCTGGTGGCTCAGAGCCTGGAGCCTGCCTCTGATTCTGTGTCTCCTTCTCTCTCTGCCCCTCCTCTGCTCACGCTGTCTGTCTCTCTGTGTCTCTCAAAAGTAAATAAATGTAAAAAATAAAAATAAAAAAAGAAAACACCATAAAGAGCAGATGCTCTATGTATAATTATGTGAACAAGTCCACTTTGATGCCTAAAATGGGTCTTGACGTGTTACATGTTAGAGTATTTTGTGAGTAGAAAGTCACTTAAGCATATATATTTCTCGAACTTACATGTTTAAAAGTAGTTGGAAAAACTGGCATGACCTGGGTGTCCAGTCTTGTGACTTTTAGTCATGCTGCGGAATTTCCTCAAACTGGGGAGGGGTTGATTTTTATTTGTGATTAGACAGACTTAAATGAACTAAACGTCAGCGGAGGTTGAAGGCAGACCCGTGCATGACCACTTGGCAAAGCCTTCCCTGTCATCCCGGGAGAAGGGTGAGTTAGGAAACCTCTGATCTCATCAGTGTGAGGTTCCAGTTGATAGACAACAGGGCAATTTGTAAGAGTGTTTGGAAGGATGGGGAGGCAGTCTGTTGACCAAAAAGTTAAATCAGTGGTTCATGTCACCAAGGATAAGAGAGATGAAACCACATATGTTTGGTGTTTACAGCTTTAAAATCATTTTCTCATAGAGCATATTATCTTTTTCTTTTGTGGTCTCCACTTTATCCCCCCTGCCTGGCACAGTACCAGGCATACCTTATGGAATAAATGTTTGCTGAATGAATAAATGAGTGAGCAGACCTCTCACCTCCATTACCAGGCTGCACCCCAAATTCACTCTCTCCACTACTACTGGGTTATTACGCAAAAATATATACAAACACTTCAATAAATTGTAATGTTTTCTCTATTAAAATATTGTTTCCCTCTCTATATTTTAAGACTACTTTAATACTAATTTTATTTTTATTGAGGTAATACATCTCATAGTTTCTAAAAAGTGGTGTTAAAATCCTTATAAACCAGCACAGATCTCCTCCTAAGTCCCGGTCTCAATTCCCATAGTAAAAATTTGACTCTTGTTAATTTTCATTGTACTTATATATTTCTAAATGGTTTGCTTATTCTATTTCTTTCCTTAGCAATTTTGCACGTTGTTTATTGACCATTATCATAGTTGAGGATTTAATTGCCTTACACATGTACATAGACCGCCTTTCCTTATCTCCACTCTGTACACATATTTTGGGAGAAAATACATTATTTACCTGAATTTACATCCATCAATGTTAGTTTGGATGCTTGGAAAATTACCTGATAATTGGTTAAAAGGCAGGCAAAGAAATTCAAGAAAGATTTAACGTTTCTTTTCTAAAGTTTCTATATTTATTTTGAGAGAGAGAGAACAAGTGGGGAAGGGGTGGTGTGGGGGAGGGGGGGAGAGGGAATCCCAAGCAGGCTCCACACTCAATGCAGAGCCCAATATGGGGCACAAATGAACCATGAGATCATGACCTGAGCTGAAGTCAGATGTTTAACCAACTGAGCCACCCAGGCACCCCAAAATTTGATTGTTAATTATTATTCACATCGTGGTTCATGGTTACTCTCTTGTCACTGTTCCCATGATTCTGATCATATCTACGTAGGAACAAAGTGGTATATTATCATTATGTATCTTTCCTCTCAGAGCCGTTTCTCCCCCTGGAGTTAGTTATATTCTTTTTCCAATCTGTTTTGTAAACTTTGTATCTATTTTAAGTTATTCACAAATGATCTTTCAAATAGTAACAGTCAGAATAGTCTAACTGCTGTTGCAAATAAGTCCAAAAATCTCGGTGGCTTTATATGGTATAAGTGTATTTCTTGTCCCTGTCACGTCCAATGTGTGTGGTAGCTGGCTGGGGCTTCTGTGCCATCATGGATGGCACAGTATGGAATATTCAGAGCCATACTTTCCTTTCATCTCAGGGCTCTGTCTTCTAAGGCTGCAGAGTTCTTTACTGAGCGTTGTGTCTGGATACTAATAAGGAAAAAGGGAAAGCATGGAGGGTCTCATAGGCCAATCCTGGGAATGGCCTAGAAGTAGCATACATCACGGCTGCCCGCATACCATTGGCTAGAACTCAATTACATGCCTCTCTACCTGAAAAGGGCTAGGAAGTGAAATCTAGTTGGGTGCTCAGCAAAAAGAGGACAAGGAATCAGATGAGCACTTCCAGTCTCCACTGCACACACATTTATCAACAATGTTTCAAATACTCTTTCTGGGTACAAAGAACTCCTCTTTTCTGGAACTCTCTGGGATTCCCATTAGTCAGAAAAATTTCCCCTTTCTCCAATTGTTCTATTTCCCTAGGCTTTTTGTTCTGTTTTCCTGAAGATTTTTCAACATAATCTTATAACCTGTCTGTCAAATTCAAAAACTTTTTGAGTGTATTTTCAATTTTGAGAGTTTTTTCCTGTCTTGCATGTAAATTTCTTTTTAATTCATCTTCTATAGGAGCAGAGTGAAAATACGTGTTCATCTGATAAGCCACAAATTACTCTAGTTTACTTTCTCCAGAAAACAAACTTCTCATCTCCTGGAGGCTGGGTTGAACAGATGGAGGAACTTATGGTTGGTTGATTGCACCGCAGTGGGGAAGGAAGCTTTGGGTCCAAGCATTCGGTATACAGACGTCTAAGCAAACCCCTGTGTTCACCCTACCACCTGGCCTCCTTCTATGGTGGTATTTCTGCCTCTTAGGCCTGAGTCGCCCAGGCTAACGCACAGAAAATTGTCTTGTTTCTTATCCATAATCTCTCCTCCAGGCAAGCAGTGTGTAAACTCTTCTCCTCTAACAGGTCGGTTACGAGTCTGCATCTGATTTAGGTTCTTTCAACCATCTACTGCAGTTTATTTTGTCTTTTGAGGTCTTCTCTCCCTTGTATTTGTCTTTATGACTCCATAACATTTAAAAATCCATTTATTCTCATGTTAGAGGAGTTTGGGGAAGACAGGATGAAACACATGCGATCAATTTGCCATTAAAAAATTTTTATTTTTTATTTTTTAGAGAACAGGAGAGAGAGCACGAGCGGTAGAGGGAGTGAGATAATCCCAAGCAGGCTCCACAATGTGGAGCTCAATGTGGGGCTCGATCTTACAACTGTAGATCAGGACCTGGATGGAAATCAAGAGTCAGACCCTTAACTGACTAAGCCATCCAGATGCCCTCTGTTTGTAATTAAAAAAAATTTTTTTTTAGTTTATTTATTTATTTTGAGAGACAGACCGCATGCGAGCAAGCAGGGGGAGGGGCAGAGAGAGAGGGGATCCCAAGCGGGCTCTGCCCTGTCAGCACAGAGCCCGATGCAGGGCTTGAATTCATGAACTGTGACATCATGACCTGAATGGAAATCCAGAGTTGGATGCTTAACCGAATGAGCAACCCAGGCGCCCCTGCCGTTTCTAACTAGAAATGTACATGTACATTATGTATCTGTTTGCCTTGGGGCTGTATTTATTGATTGATAAACCTATTGACAATTTATGTCTATTTAATTTGTGGTACATAAACTTAAGGTACAGGAAGGCAATTATTTTTAAAAATGTTTATTTATTTTTGAGACAGAGGGAGAGATGAAGGGGCAGAGAGAGAGGGAGACCCAGAATCTGAAGCAGGCTCCAGGCTCTGAGCTGACAGCACAGAGCCGGATATGGGGCTCGAGTTCATTAACTGCAAGATCATGACCTGAGCTGAAGTGAGATGCTTAACCGACTGAGCCACCCACCCACCCCGGCAGTTATGTTTGATTATGACACATAATGCTGTCACTTTGTTTTCACTGGTTTTGCATGGTCTTTTATTCTGCTCTACCTCTAGTCAAAGTGGCCTTCATGAGATGGCCCGGAATCATTTCTTTTGTTTTCCCACCACCGTCTCCTCCTTGGAACCTGTCTTCCCACAGGGAAGGAAAAGTTCCACCACTCTCAAGTGGCTGAGTAGAATCACTATGTAACACTAATGCCTCTGAGCCTCAGAGCCCAAAGACAGGACTTACGCGGCAAGCTACTCCAGGAGGGCTGTCCCTGCAAAAGTGGACCCATCAGGCAGCTGGCACACTTATCTGGGGAAGGATGACAAGAAAAGCAGATGATATATGTCTATCAGACTTTCTCACAGCAGGAACTTTTTCTAGAAATACTAGGGAGGCAGCACTGTGTGGTGACCACCGTGAACCCTGCCTTTGGGATCAGCAAACCTGAGTTCTTTTTTCTTCTTATTTTTTTAATGTTTATTTATTTTTTGAGAGCGGGGGAGGTGCAGAGAGAGAGGAGGACAGAGGATCCGAAGGAGGCTCTATGCTGTCCGCAGACAGCCTGATGTGGGGCTTGAACTCACGAACCGGGAGATCATGACCTGAACCAAAGTTGGACACTTAACCGACTGAGCCACCCAGGCGCCCCAGCAAACCTGAGTTCTACCTTTATGGATCTTGATGATTCTGGGCACATTGTTGGGACTTTCTCAGCCCTCATTTTCTTCCTTTTTAACATGGGAAAAATAAAAATAATACCTGTTGTGTTGTGAAAGCAATGTTGTGAAAGAAACAAAGCAGTGTTGTGCAAGTCAAATGAGATAATCTCTGGGCAAGAGTTTTATAAACTCCATATGGGAAATAATAACTATTAGGATTAATGTAAGTGAATACATAAACTGGGTGAAGAATTCATATTTTTCACTGATTAGTACAGAGAATTATTTATTTATTTAGAATCACTTTAAATTAATATGCTGCATACAATGGAATAAATTCAGAGTGAAGTTCTTTCTTTTATCTCTCTCCAGGCCCAGGGACACATACTTGTTATATACTCAGATATTGCTGATGGATGGAAAACAGATTTACCATAAATATTCCCAGCATACATAATTTTGAAAACGTACAGCCCAAACCTCCTATACTTCCTCCTAGTAGATCAGAATAATTTTTATTAATCAGGCCTTTGGGAGAATGGAGTAAATGAGTGCTACAAAATAGCACGTATGGACAACATGTATATAAAATTTATCTTGCCAGACACTATTGTATGAGCTTTGCTGATATGATCTCATTTACTGACAATAACACTAGTCAGGCATTTTATTATCTCCATTTTCAGGAAAAGAACATTGAGGCACAGGAAATAGGACTTCCACGTTTTCCTAATAGAATAGATAGAATCTTGTGCGACCCTCTAATTTCTCCCATTGTCCTCTCTCTTTTTTTTTTCAGTTTATTTATTTTGAGAGCGAGACAGAGACCATATACACATGTGTGCACAGGAAGGGAAAAGAGAGGATCCCAAGCAGCCTCTGAGCTATCAGTGAGCTCAATATGGGGGCTCAATCTTACCAACCAAACTGTGAGGCCATGACCTGAGCCCAGATCAAGAGTCTGACTCTGGGGCGCCTGGGTGGCTCAGTCGGTTAAGTGTCTGACTCTTGATTTCGGCTCAGGTTCTCTGAGTTCGTGCCCTGCATCGGGTTCCGGGCTGACAGGGTGGAGCCTGCTTGGGATTCTCTCTCTCTCCTCCTCTCTCCCTCTCTCTGTCCCTCCCCTGCTTGTGCTCTCTCAAAATAAATAAATATTAAAAAAATAAAAAGAGTCTGGACTTGCATTTTGGTTTTGGTTTGGGCTCTTCCTTCACCTCCACCCACAGTACTTCTCAGCAAGATGCTCCCCAGCTGGTAATGGCTGTGCCTCCCACACCGTCCCTTAAAGCACCCTGCCAGAACTGGGTCAAACAATTAAAATTTCAATAGCATCTCATTGTTTACGAACAATGGTTCGGAACTTTGAAATTTTCTTCACAGAGGACTAATTGAGGTGCTATTATATGTATACAACCTTGGTTTCTTCACAGAGGATTAACTGAGCTGCTATGATATGTATACAACCTTGGTTTCTCCCTCTTACCGTCAGTGGGTTACCTAGGGATGTCAGAGTCTGTCTCAAATGTGACCTCAGGAGAGCCAGCCGGGAACTTTGTTGTGGACAGAAGGAGCTGGAAGTCTCTAGAGCAGGGTGTGCCACAGAGTAGGTACTTAACCCATATTGGTTCAGTGAATGGGTATGCTCTTGATTTCCTTTGACCTCATAGACATGACCTCTATAATTTACTACCCTCCTGATCTCTGAAGTGACGTTAGGAGCATGGTGCGCACTGATTAATGCCTTCACACGAACAGGTTCTAGCTTTTAAAACACTGATTTCATTAAGTCCCCTTTTATTTCCCGGGGCCCTTCTCTGTTCTCCACCCGCAATTCCGTGCTCTCCCCGCAGCTCATGAGACTTCCCCCGGGAGGAGAAAATGCGATGCGTTGGAAGCAGTTCTCACAGTGCCCTGGGCGCTTTGAATGAGAGATATCAGAGAAAACACGGGAACGCAGAGGAATAAAAATGAGCTCGCTGCGAGGGCCTCCAGCCTGGCAGTGTGGGGAACGTATCCAGAAGCCCAGAGCCTTTGAGTCACCGGCGAGATCTGCCCTAGGTGAGCTCCCGGCACATCCGCGTTAGGACCGGGAGACACGCCTTCTTCTCGCCCAGACCTTGCAGATCCCCGCGGCTCGGCCGACCCAGGGGTGGTGCTACCAGTCCTGCCACCGGCAGTCCCGACGGGCAGGGGCCGGGGACCCATCCCGAGCCACAGGCTGGAAAGCGGGGAGCCGTCCCCATGAGTGGCGCCCGGTAGAGCGGATCCGGAGCGGCCGCTGGCGTGGACAAGCCCCGGGGCTCACGGGCTTGGGGAAGGGAAAGGAGATTTCTGAAACCCGACACCCGGCCCTCTTCGCGAGGAAACTTCGCCGGCTGGTGAGTTGGGCGAGCCGGGCTGTTCTTGCAGGAATGCGATCCCACCCAGTCCGGGTGTTCTCGGCGGCGGCGGGCCGGGGAAAAGGAAGTGAGACGTGGACGGGAGGCGGCAGGCCCCGAGAGGGGCGAGCCGAGCCTGCAGGGTATGCGCCCTGCGCGCGCCGGGGCCGGGCGCCAGCGCGCGGGTCTGCAGCCGCCGCGGGGACCCGGGGTCTCGGGGACACTCGAGGGGGCTGACCCTGGCTGTTCCCGTATCCGACAGCTGGCTAGGAGTGAACAAACAGCACCCCCTCCCCAAAAAACCCCGGGCGCAGCAATGCCATTTTCTTTCCATTTGTAGCTCGAAACCAGCCAGCATAATCATAATCGTAATCGTAATCATAACCATAATATGCTTAGAGTTTCATTGAAGGGGAAGTCATTTAGTGAGGCAAGCCAGGTAAGTGATAGGACATTTCCTTGCACTTCCTCAGGTGTAGGTGGCCGCAGAGACATCAAAAGCAATTTCTGTCTTCCAGGTTTTGGCTCACTTATTTCCAAATCTGATCCAAGCGTGGCAGCTACTAGGGCGTGTGTGCTTGTTCAAGTGGTCACAGGACCTTGACTTCCAAGAGTTTCCCACCCAACACAACATTATTTGATCATTCGAAAGCTGTTGAAGCAGGTGACTAGCAAAGCTGGAGGCTGCATTCCTAGAGAAAAGCTGTGTTTGGTTAAAGTCACCACACCTGGAACATGTTTACTGGCTTTTTATTTCAAGAGCTAAAATTAAGAGTATAAGGTTCCAGGTGATTTAAATGATACATTATTAAATTAAGCCCAAATTAATAAATGTCCTTCCAAGGTCATTAGCAACAAAATTATTATCTAAGGTAACAGTAGCTATGAATTTTTATTTAGTTCTATTTTGTTAAATGTGTGCCGTTCTTAGTATTTAGTTACAGTCGTGCATATTCAGTGATATAAATAAATAGATATATGCATGGTTGTATAGTGCTGAATTTGAGAAGTTAACAGAAAAGATGGACTTCAGCATTGTAGCCTGGTGAATTCTCAAGTTATTATAAAGTCTACATTGTAGTATGAAGTGAGAGTCATGCTTGGCTTGTGCCGTTCCGCCTAAATAGTTATTTTTCATAGTTTCTCAGCACGATCCTCTACCTGGATGGGATCAGCCCTTCTTTACGGCAAAAGGAGATTCTTACGGATGACCAAAAAAGAGTGATCTTGACAGGTAGTTTAATATTAATAAGACTTTTCTGCTTAAGAACTGACTATGGCCTGCCATAAAATGTTACCATCAGTACTTTCGAAAGGAAGACAAAACATTTCAGATGAAACTGGATGAGCCTGTTCTGATAGTTGCCAAGAAGGGATAAAGGGAATCTGTCAAATGTAAGCAAATGACAACTCGCACAGACCATTTCTGGAATAGGCATATTTGACCTGATAGGGAAGGTAACCCTCATAAATTGGTCTCAGCTCCTTGGCGCACGGGCTTTATTCTAACATGATCTACTGGTTTCTGAATTGCTTTTCATTTATTTAACTTTTTTTTTTTTTTCTGGAAAAGTGGAATTTATGCCAAACTCCAGGTGGTTTAGAACAGAAATCTGCTCTTTTCCCACCCTCATGTTAGGTTTTTGGTCTTTCAAATTAGTAGTACAGCATGAAACGTACCAACTTTTCACATAAAGCTCAGCTCACAATCAATCCAGTTTCTTGAGTTGATTCATCAGGGTCGGTTAACCAATTATTCAGCTGTTAAGCAAGTAATTGTAATATCGAGATGAAGGAAAACAATTACAGTAGACAGGACAAACCCGGTGTTTCCCATGAAGAGAATGTCACTTTGTAGAGTTTGTGGCTAAAGGAGAATGCTTTTTTTTTTTTTCTTAAATTAATGTTTATTTATTTTTGAGAGAGAGAGACAGACAGAACGCGAGCAGGGGAGGGGCAGAGGGAGAGGGAGACACAGAATCTAAAGCAGGCTCCAGGCTCTGAACTGTGGGCACAGAGCTGGATGAGGGGCTCAAACCCAAAAACCATGAGATCATGACCTGAGGTGATGTCCGATGCTTACCTGACTGAGCCACTCAGGCGCCCCTAAAGGAGAATGATTTTTTACTCATTATTAGGTGTAGCTAGAGATGAAGTTCATTATATGGTAGTAGGAAGTAGCAACATTACTAAGCATAATAAAAGCCTATTGTAAAACTCATAAATGGAGTTGAGAGTATTACTTAATTTGTTTCACACAATCATTATTCATGTTCTCCAAATATTAACCTTCTCTCATAGAATGAAGGAAACTTGTCTAGGTTACCAATAATGAGATTAAAGCTCTGTTTAACACATAATCAAGCAAATCTTTAATTAGTTGTCTTTTCTAACTAAAAAAAACTGCTCAGTGTTTTAAGAAAAGGGATGGAAGTTTCTTATTCATTTATTCAACAGATATTTCTTGATGTCTAACACTAGTCTGAGCTCTGTGTGGATGGGGTTGGACAAAGCAGACAAAAGCATCTTTGGCCCCACAGAGCTTTCCTTTCACTGGGCAAATAGAGAGTAAACACGATACACACCTGTAATATAAGATATAGTATATTATATCGAATACTATGTTGACTCTATTAGAGATAAGTGCTATTAGAGGTAGTGCTAGGAGATAATCTATTAGAGATAAGTGCTAGGAGAAAATACATAAAGCAGAGGAGGCATGCAGAAAGTGTCAGTGGCATGGCCCAGTGAGTGTCGAAACTTTAGATCAGATGCCCAGGGACAGCCTTCCTGAGAAGATGATCTTTGAATATTGGCCTGAAGGCAGTCAGCAGGTGAGCCATGTGGTTGTGAGCAGGAAGAGTTTTCCAGACAGAAAGGATAACTAGCAGGGGTTTGTGTGGCATCTTCCAGGAACCAAAGAAGCCTGCACACCTGGAGGAGGGGGAGGGGGTAGCAAGAGATAGGGGAGCGGCGATCACGGGGCCAGGTCACAGAGGGCTTTGAGAGTCCTAAGAGACATGTTGAGTTTTGATTTGTATTCTGGATGAGGTGAGAAGACACCATGATTTAGACATTGTGTATTGAAAATTCATTCAACAGATGCTTAGCATACTCTGAGCCTTAGTATTCTTCTAAGTCAGTGGATAATAGAGGTTAATATCATGGAAATTACATTCTTGCTTAGAGAGACAGACAGGTAAGTCAATATACAAATTATCAATTATACAACTTTCAGTACTGTTTAAAAAAATTTAGTATCAAATAATGAGAATGACCTGGAGGGGTGGGAGAATGCTGTACGATTCAAAGGAAGCACCTCACAGGAGGCCATCTTTCTAAAAGATCGCCCTGGCCTCCTTGAAGAGAAGACACTGTAGGGCCAGCAGAGGAGAAGAGAGACCAGCCAGGAGGCTATTCCAGCAGATGACAGTGGCATAGATAAGAGTTGGAACAGTGGTCCTGGAGAGAAATAGATTCAGGAACTGTTCGAACGCAGAGCTAACAGGCCTTGCTGACAAATTGGATAAGGGATGGGATGAAGAAAAGGAAGAACCAAAATGATCACCAGACACTGGAGAGATGGTGAGGCTGTTTCCTAAGGTGGATAACACTAAGTGAAATAACAAAACCCGAAGGGAAATGCAGAATTCCTTTTTAGCCTTTTGAGGTATGTTTGAGGTACCCATGTGGCAATGTCAGATTGGGCTTTTGGACATAGAATTTGGAGCACTTGGAGGAAGTCACAGCTGAACATAGACATTTGGCAACAAAGAATCTTTGGATGCTGGTTAGAGCCCTGGTCTTGAGCATATCACCTAAGGGCTGTGCTCTGGCTCATTCTCACACTGAGGGATCTTGAAGGAGCCAGTAAAAAACTCCCTCCTCCCCCAGAAAAGAGTATCATCATGGAACCCAAACCAGGAAGTGTTTCCAACAAAAGGGAATGGTCACTTGTGTCAGATGTTGCTAAAATGCAGAGTGCGATGAGGAGCAGGGAGTGATAATTGCCTGTGGCAATTTGGAATCACTGGTAACTTTGACAAAAGACAGCGTTCTTAAAAATAAGACATTCGTATAAACTAACTTTAACAAATGCTGGAAAGAGCATTTCACTTAATCCCTAAAGAGAGACCACTAGGGAAACTTATGAGTCTCTAGCCAAATCAATTTTGAAAACTGGCTCATAGAACAGATGAACAAAGGAACATATAATTAGAAATGCTCACAAAGGTGTTGCATGAGCTGTAAACATAGTAAGAAGAAGAATAAAAACAGAGTGGGCTGAAGCCTGGGAAAATGCTGAGGAGAGCCAAAGATTCTAGCGTAATTTAGAGCAAAGCAGTGAATAAGGAAGTTAGTGGATGTGAGTGAAAGTAGAATTACTCAGTTTCTATTGTGCTTCCCTCTTCTTTCTACATAAAAGAAAATAGTGTTCCAAAATGGGAAGGAATTGACAACACCAAAAGAGAGTTAAAGTCAAAGGGTGTCGAGAAGGTATTGTGATCACAAGTAACTTCTTTAAATGGGAAAGAATAATGCTGGGATTGGTCAAGAAAACTTGTTTGAAGAAATTGTGTTTCAGTTGAAACTGAAGGATGTCTGGGTGACGGTCAGATGGACAGTTAAGAGAGAACAATCCAGATAGAGCAAAAGCACCTGCTGAGTTCTTGACCTGGGTAAGAGTTTGGTGCATTCAGTAAGCTGATAGAGGGTTTAAGTGGAAGGCAGGGGGTGGAGAGGGGCACAAGGTGAGGCTGGAGAGACCACTTGGGAAGTCATTGCAGAGACTGGATAAAACCAAAGAAGACCAGAGAACGTGCTACTTTAAGAATTATTTGTTGCAGAGATGGCCTATACTGGGAAGTTGAGCCAAATGACATTTATTACCCCTTGTATCTTATCCTTTATTTAATCCCTTTTTCTAGTTTATTTATTATTTTGAGAGAGAGGGAGCCCTACGCAGTGCTCAAACCCAGGAACCGTGATATCATGACCTGAGATGAAGCTAAGAGTCGGACGCTTAACCAACTGAACCACCCAGGCGCCCCATATCTAATACCTTTTTCTGGGGGATGAGAGCATCCCTAGATAAAAGTGAGGGTGAGATGAAAAATGGAGGATAAGGACCTGTGTGTTGTCCTCTGATGGGGAAAACTATACCGACCCCTGGACTTGGTCTCCTCTCAAGACTTGGAGAGGGCCTGGTGTGCATCTGTTTCCTGTGCAAACTGGGAGGAATTCTTTGAATTCTGTGTTGTGTTTTTTTCCTGTAAAACAACTACATGATAATAACTGAGTTGGTGCAAAGATGAATTTCCTTGAATCATAATGTTCTCCTTTCTAATTCGCACCAGTGTTTCTAACCAAGTGTGGTCTTCATGGTTCTGACTCCTTATGGTTTTTCACTCTTTCAAAGTACACTTTGACATTTAAAATAAACGCATGCATGAGGCCCAGGAAACCAGAAGCTAGTTTCCTATCAGTTCTTGGAAAGTGTTGAATTAGGATGATTTTAGTGACTAAAACCTTGAAGTCTGCTGTAATCAGTCTAAAGTTGTATCAACATTTAAGAATGTTGATTCTTAAAATCAGTATAGTAAATATCCACACACAAGGATAGTCTTGGCAGCTTAAGGATGGAGAACTAATACAAAAGAGAAAAGAAACAATTTGAATTCATAAATGTTGACTATATCCTTAAAGCAAGAAGCCATGTTTGCATCATAATATTTTATAACCAGCAGAAGCATTTTTATCTGTCTTATTTTTCAGGAACTATGTTTTTTAAAAGTGTAGAAATTGGAATAAAAGGATTAAAGAAATAGTTGAGAACTCCTTTCTAGTTAGTCTTTTTTATTTTATTTTATTATTACTATTATTATTTTAGAGTAAACATGTTATTGTGCATGATAACTTGATCCAGAAGATGGAAATGAGAACACGAAGACTTATTGACGTTCTGCACCTGGATAGCATAAACTTTGGAGAAAATGCCATTAGTTAAGTCAAAGTTGACAGTGGTATTTGTTTCAATAAAAGATCTCACCATGTTAAAACTGATAATAACAATTTAATCTCTGGCATAATTTTTATATATCTGAATTTTTTTATTGAAAGAAGTCACAAAGTAGCTATTATGTGTCAGCAGCGTATTTGGTATTTTGGTTGTAAAAGATGAATAATATCATTCCTATTCTTGAAGGACTTAGAATCTGGTATGTTAGAGAGATTCATGAACGACAAGTTTAGTGTAGCCAGGTAAGGTTTAAGCTAGTGGTTTCAATGCAATATTGTGATAATAAATAGGAAGGAAGGTAAATTTAAGAGGGTTAAAACTGTAGGGAGATCAGTCAGAAGTGGGAAATAAAGAAAGACTGAAGTTAGCTCAGTAATTGTAAGGTTGGAGAAGAGACGTCAGGTTAGAGAAGTAATTAACAAGAGTAGCACTGACCAGACATTGAGAGAGAAGAGAAATTTTTATAAAGTCTCAGTTGCTGGTTTTGAGGTAAGAGATGAATGAATAGTGGTCCCCCAAACTGAAATTAAGTATAAAAAAGATGAAGCAGGTTGGGGGAGAAAGACATACTACGCTTGGGGTAGCTGTGGTCGTTCAGTTTGATATGTTCAAGGAAATGGCTTCCAGAATCTGAACCTCCTGGGAGAGGTCAGGCTGCTGACAGCGGCTGGAAAATGTTGCTCATCCACAGGACCAGGTGTCATCCCTCGGGGAGAAGTAGTAGCTATAACATAGGACTCATGATTTTCTTCTGTTTCCATAAGCACTCATCAGCTTTGACTAATAAAGGTATGTGTGTTCTGAAAAGACTTAAGGGAAATGTAAGATTACATCTAATTATATATATTTATCATCATTTTAATCATTGTTAAACCGGAAGAATATATTAAATTTGCCTTTAGCTATTAGTTTATGAAGATGGCATCATTATCCCTTTTTGTCAGGCAATCGCTTCAAGTAACACTTCCTTTTTCTATAATTCCATTCTGTATTCTCTCCCAGCCCCACCTTGTGAAAAATGACTCCTATCTCGTTAGGAATGTGTTCTAGTAGAGAGAATGGAAGACTTAACAGATCTCTAAAGGGATTGAGTCTATTGATTTTGGCTCATTAATATCATGCTGTAATAACTGATAGCCAGCCAATAGCAATTTTAAAACAAATTATTTCCCATTTCTTCATTTTTTAAGGTTAGCTTTCTTTTAGCTCGGCTGTGACTGAACTTATGACACATTTAATCTCAAGATCTACCTACCAAAACATAAAATACATCCTGATGTTCTAAAGGAATAATTCTCTAGTTATGATTACTCTTGCAATTTGCAACAGTATGCAAAATATTGTCAAATGTAAATATATGGCAAATGATTGACCAAGTTTTAGGGAGAGTTATTCTTTCTCTCCTACCTCCCCTTTCCCATTCATCTCCAACCCCATGATAATAGGGTTTCCCGTTCACTGTTTGAAAAAGTCTGGGAATATTTTTATTACATTTAAAAACATTCTTTGTACTACCATATGACTGCCTCTCCATTTCAAGTATTTCTGAGTATTAAGTAATCAGTATGACAGCATTCTTCATGCTCACTTGTCCAGTTGAGGTGTTATGTCCATACCTTCTGGATTTCAGGTATGTAAAGTGTTCTTTGTTACGGATAAATAATTTCTGACACCAAATTCTGGAAAAATATGTTTTTCGTAAAAGCTGTAACTCACGATGGACCTTTGCAGATCACTATCAATTATAACTCTGATACCGTCGTCGAGGGTGAAAATTTGCGTTGATAATGAGTCCTTGATTAAAGACTGACAACAACCACCATCATTTTCAGTTTGAAATATTACCACCTAAGGAATGCCTTCACTGAATGCACCAGTTTTCAAATCTGGGTCACTGTGTAAGAATATCAAAAGCTTGATCATTTTCATTTTAATGGGCACAGTTTCGCAAATTCTACTTTTTTCTTACTACTGCTTTCTGTTTGGGATAATTGTTTTGCATATGTCGTGTGAAGATTTCAGGCATTTAGACAGTATAGATGCCAAGATATGAAAAAGACAAAAGAAGGTTAAAGTAAACAAACATGTCTCCCATCCTAGCCATAATCTTTATGAGTCTGGTGCCTTTTAACACAATTGCCAAAATTAGCCCAAGGAATGAACGATTTAGAGACAAAATTGAACTCGATGTGGGTGACAGTGAGTTCTCCAAACCACAGGGTGCCATGGAAAAGGGTATTATAAAGGTAGAAGTGAAATTTTTTATCTATTAAGGGTTTTTCTCCTGGCCTGATGTACTCTCTCGTGCTCCCAGATGCTAAGAACATATATCAAATCCAGCACTCATGAAGAAAAGTCTACAGAGTAGACTGGCTCTTGAATAATACCTTTTTTCAATTTTAATTTTATTTTTATTCAAATATATTTAATATACAGTGTTCTGTTAGTTTCAGGTGTATCATATAATGACCCCACAGTTCTATACATTACTCAGAGCTCATCAAGGTAAGTATACTCTTTATCCCCTTTATCTATTCCATCCATTCCCCCCCCCCCACCGCCTCCCCTCCAGCAACTGTCAGTTTAGTCGGTCTCTGTATTTAAGAATCGGTTTTCTTTGTCTCTTCTTTTTCTTTGTTCATTAGGTTTTTTTTTTTTTTTCTTAAATTCCACATCTGAGTGAAATTATATGGTATTTGTCTTTCTCTGACTGACTTCTTTCTTTTACTTAGTATTGTACTCTCCAGGCCCATCCGTGTTGTCTCAAATGGCAAGATTTCATCCTTTTTAAAAAATGACTGGTTAATATTTTGTTATATATACACAGTTCATCTTATTTAGCCATTCATCTATGATGAACATGGGGTTGCTTCCATATCTTTTTTTTTTTTTTAAGCGGCAAATATCACTTTATTCCTGTTACTTTGAAATTACCATTTAACTGGATCTGAAATGAATTGGGGCTAGAATTAAAAAGAAGAGTAAATATTTTTATCATAATCATTCCAGTGTTGAGTTGCCAGAAGTACATTTACACTATAGCAAGGTGTCTAAGGTAAATCCATAACATTCTTAAGAATAGTTGCTTTTGTCCTGAAGCTTTATTAAGAAAGAAATGAAAGATTCTTTTTTGCAGACATTTTAGAGAAACGATATATTCTCAGCTTCTCCTATATAATTGGAAATAAGGAAGCTTTTTATAAAGCCACGTTTTCCCTATGGCCCCTAAACTCCTATCTGGACAAAAAATTTTATTACATAGTCTATTTTGTCATAGAGGTAAAAATGTCTGCTTGAGTCTTTTTTTCTTTGACACTCATTGAAAGTGGAGCAAAGAGCTTTCTTTTTAGTACAAGTCAAGGGAAAATTATTCCTTGTCAGAACTTTATCTCAGAGTCCATTTTTCTCTGTTTTGATAGTTTGTTGCTTCCAAGATGGGAAATTAATGGCTTGTTGACCAGTCTTTCTGATGAATGAATTTTTGTTAATGTAGGTATGACTGAAAACAGCTAATGAATTACCCTGCCCAGTGAGCATATTTACTTTATGTAGCAAAAATCCAAAGGCAAACCTAATGTTAGAAGTTGCAGGCTTAAGAATAGTATTGTAGGGGAATGATTTGGGGCAAAAAAGAACTTTATAAATAAAAACTAATGTGGCCCAAGTGGATGGTGATGCTATGGCCTAGAAATCCTGGAGCAGCTACCATTTTTTTAAATGTTTATTTATTTTTAAGAGAGAAAGAGAGAGAGGCAGAGAGAGAGGGAGACACAGAATCTAAAGCAGCCTCCAGGCTCCGAGCCGTCAGCACAGAGCCTGACGTGGGGCTCGAACTCACGAACCGTAAGATCATGACCTGAGCTGAAGTTGGACACTTAACCAACTGAGCCACCCAAGTGCCCCTAAAATCTTCCATTATTAAGGGCAGACCCTGGGTTAGATAAGTGTTCAGATAGGCAGTTCTGAAAATATAGTCAACGTCCTTTTGTAGAAATGGTCATTGGTGTCCTTCTACAGAGTCTCCTAAGTCAATCCTCAGGAAGGGAACTCTTTTAATAGAGTTTGAGGCCTGCTCACCATTGCTGTCCATAACACTTGAGTGTGTAGTCTTTAAAAATTTGTTTGTTTATTTATTTATTTTTGAGAGAAAGAGAGAGCACAAGTGGGGGAGGACAGAGAGAAGGAGAGACAGAATCCCAATCAGGCTCTGCACCATCATCGCAGAGCCTGATGCAGGGCTTGAACTCACTAACTGTGAGATCACGATCTGAGCTGAGAATATGACCTGAGCCAAGATGCTTAGGAGTCGGATGCTGAACTGACTGCACACTCCGATTATGTATTCTTGACAGTAAGTTCTTGGTTTCCTGTCTCATGGGTAAACATTACAAATATATGTAAGGAGACTCAGGTGGTAAGCTGGCAGACACCGTGGTTAGTCTGCAGACTAAAGTAATTGTAATTGATTAACCAGCCTAAGCATTTTTCCATCAGGAATGATAGCATTTTTATGAGCCAAACTTAGCCAGCTGCTAGTATAAGAGATAGGCTTGTGAACGGCTGTACAATCTCTAAACAGGTCCAGGCCCACACCTGCAAACTAAATGGCCAACGTTTTAGGTATGTAATACCAAAGATCTCTCGGTTGATTGCATCTTGGTAATTTTAGAGTGACCGTTAAAACCATTACTGCCCTCTGAGTTGTTATCCACAGAAATAGATGCTAGTATACTATTCAGTCCAATTTCTAACCTGTCAGTCTAGAAAAACAGACTTATTACATAAAATAAAATGGTTCAGAATTGAAGATTTAAACAATTCACAGGAACCACAAACGTAACAGTTTGACTTTCCTTAGAGATAAAAATACACCTATTGATTATAGGAAGCAAAACAGCATCCCTTATTTGCCACATTAACACATTTGGAAGTGTGGTCAAGCAACAAGATAGGTCAGATGCCTGGTAGCAAAAGGTAGCTATATAAGAAATAGCCTTAAAGTAAACTATAATTAGTTCATCGTGGGAAAATTTGGACTTGGTGTTCTATCCGTACTTGGCTTATCTCCAAATAATAATTTCAAGTCAGTGAAATTTAGAAAACTGACACGGAAGTTGTTGACCCACTTGTCGTAGAAAGGATTATGCCGGCAGTCTTCCATTTATTCTGCCATAAGAAAAACCTAGGTCAGATAACTACAGGAATTTAGAAGGATTTTATGGGATTTTTTTTTTTTTTTGGCAGAACTACTAGAACACTTTATCAAGTGCACTGAATTCGTTTCCAGTCTCTTCTTAATGACATGAGTTTTTGAACTATTTTTCAGAAAAATAGGTCTGTAAAACTTTATGTTTGAATGGAAATTTAGATAGCTACTTTCAACTAATTTTTAGGTATAATGTGATTTATGAGGACAGTCCAAATCCATCTAAGCTTAGATGATAATACCAATAAAGATAAAGAAAATAACCATTGGGAGCATAGAAATAGAATAGGTAGAAATTCTTTTTCCTATGGTATGGGTCCAAGCCGAAATCCAACCACTGATCACAATATAGTTTAAGATATTTATCGCTGTTAGGTTTTATCTTTTGCTTTTAAGAGAAAAATGCCTATTTAAAATATATTCTTAGTCTGGGGGTTTGCTGCAACAATTTTACCTTCGATTTGCTAGTTTCAGGCAAAAATATTTGTTGTTAATATCTTCGATTCATGCTTTTGTGTTATATTGTAATGAACAGACACTGTAAACCTCTATAAAGTCGATCACTGCCCCTCAGATTTACTTACACTATTTGTCCCTGGGGATTATGTCAGCAAGTAGCTTAATCTGCCCGGAATTTGTGCTACAGGTTTTTCTGATGATTGAGGTTCAGAAAGGCACTAAAATAAATTAGCACCATGTACAGTGTTTAAATATTTTATATTTTAATATTCCTATTTAGTATTTAATATATTTATTTAATATATTTAAATATTTTGTATTTCATATTTATTAAAGCTTTGTGGTAATAGTATACCTATAATTTCAGTTTTTTAAGGAAATTTATTTTGGTAGTGCTAAATTACCTTAATTAAATTTTTTTTTAAGTTTACTTATTTATTTTTGAGACACAGAGAGAGTGAGCAGAGGAGAGGAAGAGAGAGAGGGAAAGAGAGAGAATATCAAGACACGGGACTTGAACTCAAGGAACCATGAGATCATGACCTGAGTCAAATATTAAGAGTAGGACGCTTAACTGACTGAGCCACCCACGTGCCTCTAAGCTACCTTATATTAAAAATGTGCTTCTGATAAGAGAACTTGCACGTGAAGTAGTTTTAAAAATAGCATCAGGGATGTAGTCATACTCACTCTCTTGTGTCCTCTCCTGGTTCCCCAGGGACTAGGTATAATGCTGAACACATTGAACAGCTAGCATGACACCTGCTGACCAGGAAGAATAATAGGAACACTGAAGCCACAGTGGTGTGCCTGCTGCATATCAGCAGAGCCAGGGGACCAATGTTAAACTACCTTGCAAAAAAGCAGAAAAAAATGGCTTATTTGGAAATCAGACGCATCCTAAGCTTCAGCTCAGTGTACTTGATTCCAACATGTTAAAATACCGTACGGTAACGACATGTCTATTATTTCCATTTCTATTATTTCTGTTCTTCTGAAATGTAAATGTTGTAAATGATGAAGTCTTCCTTGAAATGTTTCTTCAAAGTCTATAAACATTGACCAAACTGGAGCTAACTGGAGCTATCCACGTTTCTTCCTTTTCAGATAATCAAGATTAAAATAGTTTTTAAAACTGTGACTATTAGAGCAACCATCCCTCATATGCTGGAATCTGTATGTAAATTGCCCATCCAAATAGGTTTAGGGCCACAGTCCAAATGAAGGA
Source organism: Panthera uncia (assembly GCF_023721935.1). NCBI lineage: Eukaryota > Metazoa > Chordata > Mammalia > Carnivora > Felidae > Panthera > Panthera uncia. Next base: position 20,288,318 of record NW_026057586.1, on the reverse strand, counting down.
CAGGAAGTGCAAGTCCCACAGAACTAGAAGGAAAGCCGGGCGATGGCTGCAGTGTCATAATAATCAGGGTTGGGTCTGAAATAACAAGGGTGTGACTGCAAGAACCAAGCCAAGTTCATGAAGAAAACCCAGGTACAAATATAGGTTTAATATATATCAATATTTTGCACAAGAAATAACCTTACAGAAAAAGACACTGACTTAGTCATAAACCATGACAGATGGCTGCAGTTGAAATATCTACAGGGCTGGCTGGTGCGAATATTCCCAGTAATTTTTTCAGTGAATGAAAGATCCAAGAGGGTTTATTACTGTTGGTGATAAGCCAAGTAGAGATGGAAAACCAGACTGAATTTTCACTTCGTGAGCTAATTAGTTTTAATTTAGAGATACTTCTAACATAGTTGATCCCTGGAGGACCTACTGTGTGCAGCATCCTCATTGGACAGACTGATATGCTTTATTGCTAGTCCTACAAAATTCACAAGGAACTTTCCCAACCTGCCTTTCTACCAGTTTTTACCTAGTGTGTGTGTATGTGTATGTGTGTGTGTGTCTTTATACTGGTGTCATTGGGGAAGATGGGAGTGGCTGTTCTAATATCAACTAGAAAGTGGAGTCTCCCCCTGAGAACCAGGTATTCCAACTTTAACTAACAATTTGGCCCAAATCAGCACATTATGTATTAGGCCTCTTTTCCCTCAGACATATTCGCATTACAATACTTGGTCATATGGCCTGACACATTTTTCTAAGTTTGGGGTAGGAATATATTGGGGAAGAAAAGAAAGTCCCCATGACTTCCCCTAGTTAAGCAACTATGGGTATAATAAAAGGGTCACTGCGATAGGAAAAAAGTACAGTTGTGAAATAGGTTAATGCTATGTTCATTTCAGGCTCACCATGCTTCTCCTATCCTTGTCTCAGGGACCTGAGTCCCTCGTGGGGCTCCCTGGCTGCTCCCCTGGGATCTGCTCCTCCTGCCTTTGCTCTAACCTTTCTCTCATTCCCACAAGATAATCAAAGTGTACCTGTCCCTGGTCCCCATTCTCTCAGGCCCCTCCTTTCTACTCCATAATCTGATATTCTAATGGTGTCTAATGCGCTATTTGGCCAAAATATAATAGTGTTAATTTGGGGAAGTCATATAACCAATCCTCACAATTTGCCAGTTGTCTATTTGTGCATTTTCCCGCTGGCTGAAATTTATTTTTAACTCCAAGACGTCAATACTCCCGGTGTTTTTTGTAGTCGTTCACAAGCATGCATAGACATGGGGAAAATTTTGAGTCTCCTGATGTGCTTGTTCCCAGCTGAGGTCAAACGAGTGGACACTCTACTTTCTTGTTTCAGTTTCCTACCTTTCAGTTTCTCATACTGTAAACAAGTGTCCTTTTCACAGTTTATTTAGTGCCATATTTTCCCCATTTTTGTGCTTTTAGGTAGTAGTTTTTCTGTTTACAATGTGCCCCGAGCATATTACTGAAGTGATTAGTGCTCTTAAGTGCAGGGAGGCTGTAATGTGCCTTATGAAGAAAATATATGCATCAGATAAGCTTCACCCAGGCATGAGTTATAGTGCTATTGGTCCTGAGTTCAATGTTTATGAATCAACAGTAATATTAAGTAAGGTGTCCTTAACAGAAATACACATAAAATGAGGTTTAAATTGATCAGGTGATGAAATATTGGGACCAGAGGCTCACAGGAAGTTTATCCTGTGTTTCCCCTGGGAAAAATGGCTCAGTGTTCACTAAATCAGTATTTACGGTGACTTTATAGAATAAAACTACCATGAAGTATGAGAATCAGCTGGGTTTACTTCCTCCCACAGAAGGAGTGCAATAGTTTAGTGCACTAAATGAACAGTTTAGTGCAGTAAAGTTTAGTGCAGTAGCTAAAGGAATAGAAAAGACAAGAACAGAGTTCTGTAGTTGACAAGTAGAGAGAGGTAAGGTAGTTTAAGCAGGGCACCTTTGATCATTTAAACATTAAGGAAAAAAAACTGAATTCTGATCTTCGAGGTAACAGAAACAAACGCAAACAATGAGTACCATAGCTTTTCTTATTGGATTAAAGAAAGTGTATCAGTTTATTGGGAGAGACACGTGTCTTTTTCTATCATTGTTCTAATAGTAACTTTACTGCACAAAGCCCATTATGGATAATGTTTTTAATTGTAGTTTTGTAAATAATGTAGAAATAGATTTTATATGATTGCTTTTATATTGGCAATAAGAAAGTCTGAGACACTAATCCTATCTCGTTCTCTGAAGGATTTCCCTGGGGATCTAAAGTTCTGTGTGTTACTGGGATGTGGTACTATCACACATGTTTTGCTGACATTTACATTTTTTAAGAAGTTCAGATAAAATTCTTGTAATGGCAGAATTACCCGGTTTCCTAGTAAATTGGAGGAAGAGGTATGTTTGAGCAGGATGTTGTTTTTGTGCTTCTAAAATCACTGTAGAAAGAGAACAATATGTATTTATTTACCTGTGGATTAGAGAGTCAACTTGGAAATGTTGAAGGCTATGGCCTCCAACCCATCCTAGACTACTCCAGCTAAGAACACGATGTTAATTAGAAATATCACGTTGATTACGAGGTTAGATATACCTGAAACTGGCCTTGTAAGCCTGTCTTTTTTAAATATCGGTGCTCACTTTTACTTACTAATTCATCTTACCACTGGTGCTAAGACTTTTCTGATAAAATTTGGAGAGAGTTATAAGGTATAGGCTCAAATAGTGAGTAAAGAAATGTTAAAATAAAACTTATTTATAAATAAACATACATGTATTTCCCCAGACTCTAGGTAAGGACACATTTAGGTAAGAATAGGCTGTTGACTTACAGGGAGGAGAAACAAGAGGTTTGGAAAACTGAAGGAAAACATTTTTTTAACCATCATAGTTTATAAATGATGTAAACAATTCAATTTCCCTCTTTTTAAAATGAAGAAGAGTAAACAAAAAAACCCCATTGATTCAATTACATATAACAAATATAATCAAATGGAGAAACAATTTGATTTATTGGAAATAACACGAGTTTTATGCGGGTTAAGTACTGGCAGTCCCTTACCAGAATGTAATGCATTCTGGAAAAGATGTACTGAATCAAATATGTATAAATGTAAAAAATAAATAAATTTCACGGTATGGTATGGGGTGGTAAGGGTTGAGGAGGTGGAAAGCTGTCTGTTTCCAGGGAACTGAAAGTAATATGAAATCTTCAATTACTCATAGCTATTTAGATAAAATCGTTGATGGTGTAGATCTAGCATTTTATACACATTCTTTCATTTTGTTCTTTCAAAGAAAGTGCTCCCATTTATGGGGAATAAAGAGGAAAATAGAATATTAGATGATGGCACAAATACTGCTCTACCGAGATGGCAACCAACATTGACAAATGGAGCTATTGCCTGGCCAACAACATCTCTGGATACGGCTTTGAATGATCATTCCTGAGTTGATTTTTTCTGAATTAAGAATCATAATACTGGGTGCTCAGAAGAGTTGATGTAATATGGAAAGTGCAAAGTTTGAACATGGGGAAGTCAAGTGTTGCCTTAACCTCAGGGCGATGCTCTGGTTGCCCTTGGGCTGGAGGGGACAGTTACCTGCCTTACACCACGCCCATCCCAACCTCTGACAGAAATCCTGGCAAGTCTGTGGCTCTCATCTTAAGAAGGATAGCTTTTGGTCAACTGTTTATAAAATTACTAATTTTAAAGACTCTTGAAGTATTAATTTGCCTTTGATCATCAATTCTAACAGATAAACCCTTTTCTCCCCCACTTCCTACACATTGCCATCTAAACAAGGCAGATCATGGGAACGTGTAAGATGTGTACAGAATAGATTTGGGGGAGATTTCGTAAAAACAATTCACAATAGAAAACTAGTCCTCTAGCATATTCCTGTCTCTGATAAGCTATGATAAAAGTACGAGTTTGATAAGTTAAGTGGCGTTCTGCTTCTCCATAATAAATATTTGCTCATGCTTTTTTAAAAAAATTTTTAATGTTTTTATTTATTTTTGAGAAAGAGATAGAGTACAAGTGGGGGAGGGGCAGAGAGAGAGAGAGAGACACAGAATCCGAATCAGGCTCCAGGCTCTGAGCCGTCAGCACAGAGCCTGATGCAGGGCTTGACCTCGTGAACCGTGAGGTCGTGGCCTGAGCTGAAGTCGGACGCTCAACCAACTGAGCCACCCAGGCGCCCCATACTCATGCTTTCTGAGCACTAAATTAGCTAACGGTAGCCTCAAGTTAGAAATTTAATTTAACTGACTAAATCCTTTGTAATTTAGCGAAGTAGCCTCTCCACACGTAAACTGTCAGTCATGTTTTATATTAATACCCCAACTCTGAAGGACGATTAGCAAACTCTTAGGCTATCCGATTTTGTGCCCTGCCCCAAAACAACGGAATTGAGTTCAGTCATATTTTACACACTTTGTTTAAAAAGCAGACTTCCAGTTTTACTCTAAATATGATTGCATTTGCATAAATCTCATTTATAAACGACTGTCCAGGACCACAAGCATTGCCTGAAGTGAGGCGTAACCGTATATTTACTTAAAAAAGGAAATAGTTCCCAGGGTGTTGTGTTTCGTAGCTTGGTGCCTCACGCTGATATATGAAGTGTGCATTCATTGCCCTTCCTTTTTGCATTGATTTTCATGTCCAACTGCAAATTTCCTGACTTTGGGAATCAACATGCTGGAAGACAGTACAGTAATTGTCTTGTGTTTAAAAGCAGCAAGCTGTGGATTCTGACCGACCTGGATTCAAACCCCAGGGCTGCCAATCATTTGTTGTGTGATTTGGGCAAATTAATTAACCTTTCTGAGTTTCAGCCTTTTCCTTTGCAAAACCCCCGAGGGTTATTCTGAGAATTAAATTAGCTAAAGTATGTAAAGTGCTTAGCGTAACAGCAACTCAACAGGAGGCTGCTAATATTAATTCCAATTATAATCTGGCAACTCAACAAGTGATTGTTACTATGAATTCTATTTATGCCTACACTGAAAAACCAGAGTCTAATAGAATAAAGTGTTTTGACAGATTCCTATCACTTTTGTTTTCTAAGTGTATCATATGTATTGGTTATGTCTCCCTATATTGATTCTTTGCTCCCCTTAGAAATTATTTTTAATTTTTATAATTCTATTTGTTTTAAAAATATGTAACACTTTCATATGGTTCAGAATTTAAAAGGCACAAAAAGTGTACAGTGAAAAGTATCCTTCCCTTCCTTGCCTCCTATCTAGTTCCCCCTCCCAGAAGCAAAACTTCAAAATCCATTTTATACATGTCTAATTAAACACTTGGATACATATTTTCTTCTTTCTCCTTTTTTTTTTTTGCACCAAATTTATCATACTGTTCAGTTGCCGGATGAGACACATGACATCCAGTTAAATGTACAGTATTTGTGATGCACTTACACTACTAAAACATTATTTTTTAATTCCAAATTCCAATTTAACTGAGTGTCCTGAATAGTATTTGCTAACTCTGGCACACTCTTTACTCATCATGCTGTTTAGCAGCTTATTTGTCTTTTTATTTTTTATTTTTTCTCACATTAGAACCCTCTGAGATGGTTTTAGAAGTCTCTGCCCCCAAATCACACACTCCAGAATAGTTCATCAACATCATTCAGGATTGTACTCAGGCAACAGCACCTTTTTTCCCCCCAGTGATTGTCTTCGACTGAGGGATAATTTACCCCACAGTGAAAAATGCACCCATTTCAAGTATACAGTTCAATGAGTTTTGATAAATACACACTACATACACGTGTCTTTACCTAGTATATTTTGGTGATCATTCACAAAGCAGTTCTTAAATGGTAAACTCTTTAGAACATTACATTTTATGCTGTAGTTTCACTTTTTCATAGGGCCCAAGGCATTCCAGAGTCCTTTACCGCAGTCACAAAATGAGAAATATTATTAATGTTTGCAATTGCCACAGTAATTACAAAGAAATGCAAAGATTCCAAAGAAATTGTTGCTGATAGTGCTTTATACCGAGACCATTTTCACCTACTCAGTGTCTCCCCATTGGCTAACCAGGTGCTTTACACATACTGTATGACCCCATTTCCACAGGAGGGATGTGAGAGCCAGGTTAAATAATTATTCAAACTACACAGCTGGTAATTAGAGGAAAGGAATTTGAGCCATGTCTGACCCCAAAGTCTTGTTAGGGTCACATCTCAATCTGACCTAACTTTGAGATTCCACTTTTCTTAACACTATTCAGAAATGCCAATCTTTAATTTGGAAAACAATTCAGAACAGCTGTTTCTGTTTCTCAGCGGACAACTATCTCCGCTAAAATGCCTTCTAGAGAGAACCAGCTGAGAGAAACTGAACAGGTAAAATTCCTTGGGGTTCAAGTTTCTTTCATCACTATAAATCCTTTACAAGGTAGTTCTGGATTTTGTGCTTGTTGGTTCATCTGCCTTGAGTCACCTGAGCATGAAGGGCTTATGAAAAAGACTTGAACAGACATAATTATGTGACTTAGGGGGAAAGGAAGCAGTGTTTCTTGCTAAGAAATCTTATTCTGCTTGAAGTGTGTGTATATCATACCCATGTCTTCATGTGTAAATGAAAGGACTGAATTGAAACGAGGGGTGGATGTCTACTCCTGCATATCCCAAATACTTTATTTCTCCCCCTTTGTAGATGTGTTTTATGGAATGCATGATGTAGAGACAGACCACAAAACCATTCTAGTTACTGTCACAGAGGACACAATGTGAGTATCTGTTTCAAGGTCTTTTCGTGATAATGATATCTTTTGAGGGACAGATCCAGGGAGGAGAGATGAAACCAAATTCTGTTCCCAGCTTAGCTACTCGTGTGTGTCTCTGTGTTTACAGCACTTAGAAAAGTCTCTTGCATATAGTTGACGTTCAGCAAATGTTTGCTGCGCTGTCCTGACATTCTCTTTTAAAACTGAACATGGGGGCACCTGGGTGGCACGGTCGGTTAAGTGTCAGACTCTTGATTTCAGTTCAGGTCATGATCTGACAGTTTGTGAGTTTGAGCCCCGCATCCAGCTCTGTGCTGATGGAGGCTGCTTGGGATTCTGTCTCTCCTTCTCACTGCCCCTCCCCTGCTTGTGTGCTCTCTCTCTCTCTCTCTCTCTCAATAAATAAACTTAAAAAATTTAAACCTGAGTGTATGCTGGTGTGCCTGAGTGGCTCTGTCCTTTAAGTGTCAGACACTTGTTGATTTCTGCTCATGATCCCACGGTTGTGGAACCGAGCCCCACATCAGGCTCCATGCTGAGCATGCATCCTGCTTGGGATTCTCTTTCTCTCTCTTCCCCTCTCCTCCACTAGCACTCTCTGTCTCTCAAAATAAATAAACAAACATCAAAAAAACAAAACAAAACACCTGAGCATATACTGTGTTCTGGGTAGTTGGGCAGTGCAGGGAAATCAGTGCAGCTGGACCCAAGCACAATTATCATGGACTCCAAGACTACAGAGCTGCACTGAGGTATTAAGTTCTCTGAATTTTGATCATTTCAACTCATCCAGAAGCATCTTTAGAAGACGAATCAACCTTGAAATCTTGACATTTAACAAAAAGTAGATGAGAGAGAATTCCTTAAGGTTAAGTGAAGTTCAGAGGGCACTTGCTGCCTGACAGTCCGGGGCAAGTGTGGATGCTTAAAAAAACAGAAGAGAAAGAAGAAGGAGGAGGAGGAGGAGAAGGAGGAGAGGAGCAAGAAGAAGAAGAGGAAGAGGAGGAGGAAAAAGGAGAAGGAGAAGAAGGAGAAGAAGAAGAAGGAGAAGAAGGAGAAGAAGAAGAAGGAGAAGAAGGAGGAGGAGGAGGAGGAGGAGGAGGAGGAGGAGGAGGAGGAGGAGAAGAAGAAGAAGAAGAAGAAGAAGAAGAAGAAGAAGAAGAAGAAGAAGAAGAA
>NW_026057586.1:20210080-20280351 GCF_023721935.1 Panthera uncia | reverse complement strand
AAGAAGAAGAAGAAGAAGAAGAAGAAGAAGAAGAAGAAGAAGAAGAAATCCATGAAACCATAATTTGAGTGATTCCAGTAGTTTGGAATTGGGTTTTGGCCCAGCATCCAAAGAATAATGCTGTGACAGCAACAAAGAAATTATAAGTGAAGTTTTCTACAAAGACTATAAAAGAAGGGAAGAAAATCGAAACCAAGTCAACTTTTTAATGTCTTATTAATTCTCTTAGTATTTTGGTAACTTTATGAATTGATCTGAAATATCTTGATTTTGTCTTTTTTAGAAGCATGATGATCATGTGTCCTTTGCTACATAGTGGGTTACCTTTCTGTGCATTACTGGTAATGCACCTGCTCTAGGTGGACAGACTAGCCTTTACTTGTTTTTTTTTTTAATTTTTTTAATGTTTATTTTTTTTGAGAGAGACAGAGACAGAATACGAGTGGGTTGGGGAAGAGAGAAGGAGGCACAGAATCTGAAGCAGGCTCCAGGCTCTGAGCTGTCAGGACAGAGCCTGATGTGGGGCTTGAACTCACTAGCTGTGAAATCATGACCTGAGCCAAAGTCGGACGCTCAACCGACTGAGCCACACAGGTGCTCCTACGTACTTGTTTTTTTTTTTTTTAAGTTTATTTATTTATTTTGAGGGAGACAGAGACAGCATGAGTGGGGGAGGGGTAGAGAGAGGGAGAGAGAGAGAATCCCAAGCAGGCTCCACGCTGTCAGCACAGACCCTAATGCAGGGCTCAAACTCACTGACCATGAGAATGTGAGCTGAGCCGAAACCAAGAGTCTGATGCTTAACTGACTGAGCCACTCAGGCGCCCCTGAAGGACTAGCTTTATAACCTCAGAATGACATACAACTCTTGTTGAAGTTTCTACAATTCCCCTTTGTCCAGCCCAGGTCTTTTATTATCTCATTCTAATGTTTTCACCTCCCTTTATCTTTCTTCAGACCACTCATTTGAATTTTTTGGTAGCCTTTTGCCTGTTGCTCCTTTTACATCTAGAATCCAGTAATACAAGTGTGTCACTATAAATTCTGGCTGAATAATTTGGAATTTCCCCTTACTCCTCACCATTTTATTGCATCTTGTTTCAATACGTAGCTTCAGACTTAATGTATTAGCAAAAGTACAGATTATCATTGATTCAATTAAATGCCACTGGTAAAGGGCAGAGTGGTTTTCTTAAGTTAATTATTTATAATAGCTTTTAGAATCCGAAGAGCTCAACCGTTACAATACAGATATTTAGAATGGTTTGACATGTTTAGGGCCAGATGGAAATAAAATTCTGAGCAGAGAGAGGAGCATGGCTTTATACCCCAGCCCTGCCCACTTGCCATCAGCCCATTGACCTTATTTTGCTAAATTTCTTCTCTGTTTTCCCATTCAGGAATTTCATTAATACAAATATGCCTTATTCTGCCTTCACCTCCTTTTCATTAGTCATTCAACACAATATGCTCTGTCTCTTTTTACCAGGTCCTCTACTAATCAAAACTTGCCTTTGCAGGGGGCGGGGAGAATCATGCCTTGGAAGACTTAGTTTAGGTGACTGTGGGAGGTAGTGAGTTTAGTGAGTCGACCTAATGAATACTAATGAGTGAACTAGTTAATATATTACCTCCTTGGTGATTTCTTGCTCTAATACGGTTGTTAACATCCTTCCACTAGATCCTTTGGAGTATCTGTTTCTTAAGGATTTCATGAGGGCCTTAGGCTCTATGGCTGGGCAGATGTGGGGTTCAGGAAGGCCTTTCAGTACACCTCAAAAACACTGTCTACAGATGCTACTGTTACAGAACAACTGTCACAAAATATATATGGGAAAACATAAGAGGTTTTCTGGAAGTTTGCCTTTGTACCACAGAAGGGAAGATTAACCATAACCTTTAAAAAAACATGTAGAGGCAGAAAAATAAAGCCGGTGAATTGAGTAAAAGACTTTGTAATCCTCCTTAAAAATCTTTATAATATAGGTTCTGAGAATTCAACACAGCTGAAATTTGTTCACAGGCGGACCTGCCTCCAGATTCCAGTTTCTTACTGAGCAATTAGTTTATATCCTCTAAGAATCAAGTCCACGGTAAAAACAGTAGCAAACGGTTACTCAGTAGCAAACTTCCTCCTTCAGGTGACATGTAGTGTAAGGTATTTGCATTCTATAGTGATGTTTTCTTCAGGCTTCTTGAAATAGTAGCCATTTTTTTACATTTAAGATATGATTTTTTTCTCTTGAAGTACAGATTTTTTATTGTGTATCGTGAACGTGTGAGATCTTAAATAATGTGTTGCATCATTAAGAACTTTACAGATCAGGGGCTCCTGAGTGGTGGCTCAGTGGCTTAACCCCTGACTTTTGATTTGAGCTCAGGTAATGATCTCATGGTCTGTAGGATTGAGCCCTGTGAGTCTGGCTCAGTGCTGGGTGTGGGGCCTGCTTAAGATTTTCTCTCTTCTTCTGCCCCTCTCCCCGTGTGCATGATCTCTTTTTCGCTCTCTCTCTGTCTCTCTCTCAAAACAAGCAAACAAAAAATCTTTACATATGAGATTGTAGAAATGAGGATCTGAGCCCAAATTTTCTTGCATGAGATTCTTTGATATTGTGATTTGTAAGAAATATATATATCTGATCATTCAGATGACCAAAATATATTTCTCAGATATATTTGGGCTTCCTCTGCAGTTCCTGGCTCACAGCTCCCAAACCCCTTGGACTTTCCTGAGGGATAAGAAAAATGGAGCATCTTTTGGCATAATATTTGGTCTCTACTTCTCAGTTCCTGTCCTAGTTTCAGAGCCATCAAGGTGACATGGGGGTCTTGGTATTCATAACAAACTCCCTTCCATTACAACTGGGTATATGTTAATGAAGTGACTTTTGGAAAGTGTCAAGGGATGAGGGTTTATTGCCAGGGGATCAAACCACGGATAGAAGGTTGGAACTTTCAGTCTCACCTACTGATTTCAGGGTAGGGGAGAAGAGCTGGAGGCTGAATCAATCACCACTGGCCAATGAGTTAATATGCCTAAGTAATGAAGCCTTCATAAAAACCCAAAAAGGAGAGGGTTCAGAGGGTTTCCAGGTTGGGGAGCCAGAACATTTCCACATGCCACCATGTCAGGCCCCAACTCCATGAGGACAGAAGCTTCTTTGCTTGCTGCCGTGCCCTATGTATCTCTCTTCATCCTACTATTGATGTGTAACCTTCAATAATCTTTGTAATAAGTCAGTAATCTAGTGAGTAAACAAGTTTCCCGAGTTGTTTGAGCAAATTAATAAAACTTAAGGAAGGCATTGTGGGTTATAGCCACTTGGCTGGAACTACAGGTAACAATGAGAGCTTGCAATTGGCATCTGTACTGGGGAGGGGGTGGTCATCGGAACCTCCAGTTTGTAGCTGGGCAGTTAGAAGCACAGGTAACCTTGGCTTTCAGTTGGTGTCGGAAGTAGAGGACTATCTAGTGGGGCTGAGCTCTTTACCTGTGGAATCTAGGTATAATGTCAGAATCGAGTTGAATTCTCAGATACCCTACTGGTGTCAGAGAATTGCTTGTCGGTATGGGGAAACCTACACACACACACACACACACACACACACACACACACACACACGTTGGGCTTGGTCCAGGATCCCAAAAAACGTTCCCTCTTCAGTAATCTTACCCTAAAGCACTTAAATAAAGCCCTTTCTATCATCTCTTCAAAATCTTATGTATTTTAACTGGACATTGTCTGAAACCAAGGAAGCAGAGGTAGGTATTAAGGCCTTTGGTATCTTAAAAACCACTATTAGTAGAGTTGGAAACTATATACTTACCCACAGGGTTCTTTAATTTTATAGCTTTGTACTTATGAGTTTTAGATTTGTTTCTTCTTTGATTCAACATGTAAGGTAACTCTGATGGTAAAGACACTGTTTCTTATACAGAGTGTTCAGGGTTTTTATTGCACAACCCAAAGTTCTCCAAGACCAGCTGTCTTTATTACAGAACCACACAAATTAGATCTAACAGGGCATTTATTCGTGTCTCCAGCATACATTTGTTGAACACCTATTTTTAGCCAGGCTCCGAAGTGAACAAAGCATGCACAGATTCTCCCCACGCAGAGCTTGCAATCTAGATGGGAAAGTGAGTGATAATAAACAAGAAGACAGATACCAGCTGGGAAGAAGGGCTAGAAAAAAAAAATTAAAATAGAGTGATGCCACAGAAAGTGAATGGGAGCCTGCTTTAGTTTTGGGGGCCCTACAAGATCCCTCTGAAGAGGCAGCATTTAAACTGAGAACCGAATGATAGTAAGAAATCGGTTTGTGAGACAGGGGTGGGGAAGGGTGTAGGCAGAGGAAACAGCCAGTGCAAAGACCCTAAGACAGGATGAAATGTGGCTCCTTGAAAGAAGAGAGAATAGAAAACAGTCATCCAGGTCATACAGCATTGTAAGGCAGGAAAAAGAACTCTGGGTTTTATTTTCAGTTTGATGAATACCATTGGAAAATGTGAAGCAGGAAATTGATGTTGTCTGACTATAATTTGAGGGAAAATTTGCTTGTTATATGGAGAAGGATGGGGGAGAGGCAAAGCTGGAGGCGTGAAGACAAGTTAGGAGACTCTTATTAGCTGTAGTGACCATGCGGTTGGTTCAAATGGAGACCTTTTCAAGAGTGAAGGGGGCCACTGTTAACAGAATAGGAGTGGCAACTGGGCCTATGGTGAGAACATGGGGTGGCTTGATCCGTTATAGTTGTCTTGGTAACATAGCGGAGACTTTATGCCGTTTCATTTGATTTCTGCAATAAACTCTGTGTGCCCAGCACATGATAGGTGCCCAATAAATGTTTGTTGGGCAAGTGAATGCATGAACCTGGGGGAGATGAGTATCCTTGCTTTATAAATGGAGCTGTGCTTTAAATATATGGTGAAGCCAATTTTTTACTATAAAACCCATATTCTTTTCTCAAATTTTCACCTCATGCCTCAGTGTTGCTTTTTAAGTGTATCTAAATCATCTCATATATATTTCCATTTTCTTCCTTTATTTCCTTCTTTCTTCTGGGTTTAGTGTTCTACATACAGAGGTTCTGTAAATGTGTTTGCTGTCCCAGTTTTTATCAAAGGCAGGAATCAGAGAGGCCATTGACATGTCAGGTCCCCAGGCAATTTTTTGATCTTTTCTTTGAAGCGCCCTGGGTCACATTTAATGCCTGGGCTCATGAAGCCCTCACCTGGGGAATCTGTCAGGGTTGATTTAACAAGACTGATGACAGGCTGTGCCTTAATATTCCACTGGCTCCTTGTGCAAAGATCTCCCTCCTCTGTCCTCTTCTGTCCTTCCAGGAAATCAGTACCACCTTACTTCCAGGTGAGGAGACCTAGGAATCCTTTCCAAAGTATTCAGCATGCTCTTTACAGACAGAGGAGATTTTCATGTTGGATAAATTGCACCAAACTCTCAACAAAAAAGATGACTTCACTCTCCTGCTTTGAATTATGGGTATTGAAAAATGCAAATATGTGATTTTATGTAATCTGTATTGTAAATTGTACATATTTCTGGCTTACTCCATAAACATTCAAAGCAGACGTATCTTCTGACGAGATCAGGTTAAATGTAAGACTGACTTTTAGGGAGTGGTATGCACAGGCCTCATGATCTTTTCACGCTTGATGAGCTTGTGTGCCTCTGTGTGTGTGTGCGCGTGCGTGCGTGCACAAGCGTGTGCATGTGTGCATGCATACATTTGTGCTCATTATGACCCTGCTGATCCTTTATAATTAATAACGGATGCAACCCAGTCAATGTTGTTATGCTAGAGAAAAATGTTCCAGCCCGCATTCTTATACTCATTCCTCATATTTTATCCTACTCATTTGTTTTGCTTAAGACAATGTAAACCTATCTGCTATGAGATATAGTATATTTTTGCTAATCTTTGTGATTCTTCAATAAGTAAACCTTACCTATAGTTGGATTTATGAAACTAGTTTCTGTTTTAGACCCTAGGAAAAGTCTACTCTTTCACATGATGTTGAAGGATTTTAAGGTGAATAATATTATAGTCCCACCCTTGGCTTAATTAGGGGAAAGACAATGGATTTAATGCTAGTCTGTGTTTGTCATTGTATAAATACGAGTGAGAAGATTAGCTGCTGAGTCACATTATCAGAGAAGAGCAGAGCCAGCTTTATGCTGAAATATAAACCCCCTAATAGTCATATATAGTGGTATATTCACCTTAATGAAGTCAACAGAAATATAGAGATAGGACAAATCTGAAACTTCTCTATTTTGTTATTAAGTGTAACTGGAAGCTTTCTGAAATTTAATATGCAAAGCACTTAGCTTTCATAATTTTTCCTCTTATTGTAATAATAATAATACCTACCCATATAGGCTCAGAGTTCAGCAGGAAAACTTTCACTTTAGCCGTAATAATATAGCTGGCTAAAAGAAACCCTTTGCTTCTTACTGGAACCTCAGGAAACAAGACAGTAAAGAAAGATATTTGGATTTTCCTTTTTAAAATTTGGTAGAAATGTTAGAGGAAGAGCATTCTTTGATGTTATGGAAGTAGATTGATTTCCCCAAATTTCTTTGAGACACACACAGACCTTCCATAAACTGGAAAGTGTCAGATATAGCAAATGTATTCTTGGTGACAGATAGCTTACTGTGATTATCTTTCCCACTAAAATGTTAACATTTTCCTTTCCGTATTTTGACTTAATGTAGTGAATTATGATATTTGTCCTTTCGTTAAAAAATACCAGAAAGTAAAATGTCAATCTGTAATGGAAAACGTGATCATGTTTTTCCTTGGGCGGGGGCGGGTGGGGGGGGCACCCAGGGTGGTGATTTTGCAGAGATCACATAACCCAATCTGTGTTCCTGCAGCTTGCTGCATGGTTTCCTCTCATCTTAGAACAAATCTGGGAAACTTAGACAAAGCTAATTTCATAAGAACTGTCTTATAACAATTCTTAGTTTATAAAAAAAAAACTCCAACTCATGGCATTTCTTTGCTGAGGTCATGATTCTTTCTCAGTGAGAACAGTCACTATGGATATGAACAGGCAAGAGAGGATATTCCCACATGAAAGTCCCTTTCTTGGTTAAAAAAAAATGGGCAAACGCAGAATGCAGAATTCTGAGTAGCAATCTTTTTATAAGTATAATTTTGGTAAACCACTCACACTGTTGAATATTTCATGACTTTTTTCAGCCCCAAATTGTTATTATCCAAAAAATGTTCACCAACCCTAAAGTTAAAGAGGATTATCGAATGGAGAACTACTCTGTCCTGCTGGGCTCTGAGCAAGGCACTAAGTTGCCTGTTACTCTGCTCTGATGAGGCCTGAATATTCACCTAAATAGCAGGGACGGAGGGGGAGGGGGGTGGGCATAGCTATAAACATCTTTGTGCTAATGATGACTTTTCTTTTCTCACTGGGAGCAGCTGGGGGTGAAAGTTCTCAAAGACAATTATAAATGTTTTATATCGGAAAATGCTAGGTGGGTTTAAAACAGTGGTCAATTGATTAGGCTACTGCCAAGAAGTAAACAATAGGCTTATTAAAGCCGTAATTAGTCATTGTTGACATATTGTATTTTTAATCAGAGCTCCAGCAGGGGATAAAGTAGCTGAAATAATCTCGTGCTTTGTCAAGTAGAAGTAAAACCAGCTCTTTAAAATGTAGCTGTGCCTTTTTCCTGAAATTTCTACACCACCTTTGTTCTGAGAAATTGGGGGACTTCATTTTAAGTTACAAAGTAACCTACATGAATTGATGAATTACACTGTGGTCGTGTTATACTGTGTCATTGGTCAGAGCGCTTTTTTTCTTTTTGTAGTTCTCTAGTTCTTGGCAAGAGTAGAAGGGGAATTTGTGATGACTGACTGCGTTAAGCCAGGTATTTTTACATACTTAACCAACTGCAGGTACAGACCCTAACAATCCAGGGTTAAGTAATTTGCGCACGGCCACATGGTGGCTAAATGGCTGAAACTGAACTTCTAAACACAGGGCTGTGGACTCCAACAGCTGTGTCCTACATCCCATCACGGTCAACACTTGATCTGCGGATCCAACTTGATCAGCCAAGGCCCCCAGAATGCTTCTTCTGCTTCCACCTAAGGCATGTTTGCTGTATCCAGTGGCATGGGGTATACCTGTTGCCTCCAGGACGTGAGCACCCTGCTCATCCCAGTCTTTGTCTCTTCCCTTCCCACATCAGAGTCCAGCCCACATCTCCTCTCCTCCACGAAGCCCTCCTGGTTATTTCTGTCCCTACTCCTGCATCTCTTTATGAATTTTTCTTTTTTTTTTCCTGCAAATTTTTATTTAAATTCCAGTCAGTTAACATAGAGTATAATATTAGCTTTGGGTGTGGAATTTAGTGGTGCATCACTTACAGCACCCAGTGCTCATCACAACAAATGCCCTCCTTAATCACCATCACTTATTTCACCCATCCCCCCACCTACCTCCCCTCTAGTAACCCTCATTTGTTCTCTATACTTAAGAGTCTGTTTCTTGATTTGCCGCTTTTTCACCCCCTCTGTTTATTTGCTTTGTTTCTTAAATTCCAGATATGAGTGAAATCGTATGGTATTTGTCTTTCTCTGACTTATTTTGCTTAGCATAATACTCTCGAGCTCCATCCGTGTCTTTGCAAATGGTTAAGATTTCATTCTTTCTGATGGCACACACACACACACACACACACACACCACATCTTTATCCATTCTTCAGTCGATGGACATTTGGGCTCTTTCCATAACTGGGCTATCAGAGATAGTGCTGCTATAGAAATTGAGGTGCATGTATCCCTTCGAATTGGTATGTTTGTATCCACTGGGTAAATACCTAGTTATGCAATTTCTGGGTCATAGGGTGGTTCTATTTTTAACTTTTTGAGGAAACTGCATACTCTTTTCCAGAATGGCTGCACCAGTTTTCATTCCCAACAACAGTGTAAGAGGGTTCCTCTTTCTCTGTATCCTTGCCAATACCTATTGTTTCCTGTGTTAATTTTAGCCATTCTGACAGGTGTCAGGTGACATCTCATTGTAGTTTTCAGTTGCATTTCCCTGATGATGAGTGATGATGAGCATCTTTTCATGTGTCTGCTGGACATCTGTATGTCTTTGGAAAAATGTCTATTCATGCCTTCGCCCATTTTTAACTGGATTATTTATTTTTGGGGCTATCTGAGCTTTTCACTCTCCTCTGAATACCTTTTAAATTTAGAGCCATAGATTTTCTGTTGTAGAGCTCATTTCAAATAACTTACCAGATATAAAGACTTAACAGTTATTTGTTTTCTTTCCAACCACATAAGGGTTAAGAACCACATGTAATAGCATTCTGTATTTTCTACTTTATACACATTGAAGCTTTATACACATGGAAGTTTTATACACATTGCAGAAATAAAATTCTAATCTAGAAATTTCAATTAACATAACCAGGTACGTAATACAGAAAGAATGTTTGACATAAATAAGCACTTTCTTTGGACTAATTCCATTCTTTGTAGATATAATCTGTTTCAGCATTTATTAAGCTCATAAAATGCTTCCTGTTAAATATAATTTAAAACAACAACCAGCCAACATTCTTTTCCTAAAGAAGCCTTGGATTTTTTAATCTTTTTTTTTACTTTTGGAACTACATGGTTCTGAGTTACCTAGCATTAGGTTTAAGTGAGAAAATTGTGTTAATATGAAACTCATTCTTTTTTTATAGATATGTGAGCCCATAGATGTTATCTAACTTGGCTTCCTCACATTTCAGAGACGCAGAATTTGTGGGCAGATATTTTGATTAGTATGCCCTTTCTCAGATAATGAAGCAAAGCAGTACAAGTTTGGCAAGACTTCATCAAATCAGCAGCCAGCTGGAAAATGATCACAATTTTGCAAGATTATTAGGCCAGTGTCTGAAAACTTAGGAAAACATCTTATTAAATGCTCATCTCTTTAGCTTAAACCCATATCTTTTTTCCGTGTGGAGACATTAAGAGTTGAAGCTTCAATTTACATATATACACTCAACGTTTTCCATATGTCACATAACTTTACAAAGGAAAAAGATAGATTGACTGCTGTCATAGAGGATGGTGTGCCCTTTTTGTAATAAGGGAAAGCAACTGTCCCTTGGCTGCAGCTGGTGGGTCCACTGAGGCAGGCACCTATGGTGGGAAAGGAACCATCTTCCCAACCAGCCACTGTCTCAGGAGATGATATGTCTTCATGAATGGGGTCCACTCTGCTCTCCTGTTAGCTATAGTGTGAAACTAGGGGTTACACACGCTGTTCAAATTAGGAATCATTCACTGGCAGTGAGGAGTCTCAGTGCTAACAGATGGTGTGGTGGTTCTCAAACTTGACTGTAGACTGGAATCATCTGGAGAGCATTAAAAAAATACTAATGCTTTTGTCTCACCATCAGAAGTCAGATTTACGTGAAATAGGGTGTGGTCATCATGGAGTTTTAAAGGCAGCCAAGTTTGAGAACCATTAAGTTGGGAAAACCCATTTTTGGGTCTCACTGAATGGCTTCAGGGAAGATGTCAACCTCTGTTTGTACACTTCCTAATGTGCTGTATTGCCTCAAAGGTTTTTCTCAGTCCTGGAAGAGATATAGGTCAAAGATTCTTTCCATGAAATGTCTTTGCTGAATTTCAAGAAATTTACATTTTTCCCCCTAGTTAAAGTCCTGGGTGAAAGGACCCACAAAAGCATTGTTTTTTAAAGTAGGACTCTAATAAAAAGTAAGCCCTATGGCTCCCTTATGAAGACAAACATAAAACCTTTTCAGGTCAAATACTAAATCTTCCAAAACATTTGTAAAGCTTAAGTTACTTAATTCAAACATTTATGCATTGTCTTCAGTGCATGTAGTATATGTGTTTTGAGTGAGTAAATAATGTTTTGAGGACTACTCCTAATTGTCAGGGGAGCAGTCTGTACAGTATGTGAGGGAACAAAATGATATGTAGCTAGAAAAGTATGGTGAGGGCATGTAATGGTGTGTATCAGCAGAAGAAGGAATCCGCTAGCTATGTGCCAAGCTTTACAGATGGCAATCAATAAGAGGAAATTGCTCTCAACTGTAACAAGATCAAATTAGATAAACGGACTCTTTTCTTGACCAATGGGTTTTTCTACTCTAGACTGAGTTGCTGAAGGAGGTTAAGAGTCTCAGACTTCTGGAATAGTTTCCTGTAGGTGTACCTCAAGGTGAAAAAAGAGGGAGAAAAACAGTTTCCAAATCTGACTGCTCTTCTGTCATACCGAAATGGATTATGTAAATTCTGAGTTCCAGGACCTGCCTACAGAGATTCCGATTGAGCCTTTCTGGAAAGTCCTTAAGAGTTTGTACTTGTAAACACCCCAGGGAATATTGATGCTCAGCCAGCATTGGGACCCACTGGGTTTTCTGCACACCCAACTTGTGTTGCGGTGCTGTTTCACAGGCTCCTGACAACCAGTCTGCCCTGCTGTGTCCCAGAGATTCTCGATTACTCATTCCTGATTTGTGAGCACATTTGCTCAGTAGATTGGCTAGCAGGACCCTGTCAAATAAGGAAGATTTTTATAAATAAGAAATTAATGTAAATGTGAGAATTAGGCTCATAGAGTGCATATCAGGCCCTTTCCATTCAGAAGGGTGTTATTATCCAAATACACATGATTCTTACTAGTAAGTGACTTTATTGTAAACAAGGATTGATTAACACCCGGCTAGTGGAGCTCGGCTAAAAAAAATTATTTTAAAAATAAATTAAAGAAGTTTTATGTAAATAAATAGATTTTAAAATTAATTAAATTAATCTTTTTAAATTTTTTTTTTTTTTTAGAGAGAGAGCACGCAAGTAGGGTATAGGGGCAGAGGGGGAGAGAGAGAGAGAGAGAGAGAGAGAGCGAGCAGGCTCCACGCTCAGTGCAGAGCCCAGTGCAGGGCTTGATCCCAAGATCCTGGGATCACGACTTGAGCCAAAATCAAGAGTCAGATGCTCAACCAATAGAACCACCCAGGCGCCCCAATTTAAAATAAGATTTGTAAATTAAAATATGACATTCTTACTTCGTTGGGCTTTCAAAACAACTCCACCGAGTATAATTCATATACCATAAAATCTACCCTTTTAACATATACAATTCAGTGGTTTCTAGCACATTCACGGATATGCTACCACTATTATCTAAATCCAGAACATTTTCATTATCCCTTTCCCATCAGCAGTCACTCTCCATCCTTCCTCTCTATCCCTGGAAAACACTAACTGAAATTCTGTCTCCATGAGTTTGCCTATTCTGGACATTACATATGTATTGAATTGCGGATTATGTGACCTTTTACATCTGGCTTCTTCTATCTAGCATATTGTCAAGGTTCATCCATGTCATACCATGTGTTCATACTTCATCCTTTCTGTGACTGAGTGATATTCCACTGTGTGGCCATGCCACATTTTGTTTATGCAGTCACCCATTAATGGACATTTGGGTTGTTTCCAGTTTGGGACTATTATGAGCATTTGTGTACAAGTTTTTGTGTGGATATCTGCTTGCATTTCTTTTGGGTATAGACCTAAGAATATTGGTAATTTATAAGCTGGCTGATCAATAAATGGGGGTATACTACTATTCTCTCACATTGTATATATGTTTGAAATTTCTTGTAATAAGAAGTAAAGAAAATAAGAGGAAAAAAAAACCCCACACAGTTTCAAACGTTCCCACAAAATGAAGCTAACAGGCAAAAAATGTGACTTTTGAGGAAAAAAAAACCATTTAGACAAATAAAATATTCATTGCCTCAGAAGTGGGTTTAATATATGAGAATAATAAAGAATGTGAGAATAATATATCAATAGAGACAAATCAAGTTAAAGCTGACTTATGTTAGAATTTTTGTCCCTTATTTTCAGGGTAAGTAAGCTGAACTTCAGAGTTCAATAGCTTCTTGGTTTATCTCTATTTCACTGAATCCCTTAATCATAAAAATGGATACTTTTATCTTTTAAAATAGATGCGATTGCTCCAAAAAACACATTGTCAGCTTAAGTAAAGGCAGTTTGATCAAGTTGATATTGATTTATATTTATAACTGGGTTTGAATTTTCCATATAGGCTCACATCCATTAATTATAAATAGTCATTAAGAAGAATCAAAATGAAAATTAAAACCTTCCTAAAAGAACAAAATGCTAAAGAATACACTAAAGAAAACTTTCTGTTTGTTTGTTTGTTTTAAATTACCCCTACCTTTCTTTCCTCCAGAAAATGTGTTCTGTTTTACTGATGCACAGATGCTATACATAGGTCCTTGAGTAGCGTCTATAATTTAACCTGTAGGACAAGAGTGTGGTTATGGAAAGCAGAATTTCAAGGTCAGTCAATGAGAACCACCCATGGGCTATCACTCACACAATGACATTTTTGCTATGAGAATTCCAGATCTCAAGATGTTCCTTCTGGAGCCCAATATAAGCCAGTCAAATAAAGATGAATGAGGAAATATTAAACATCTGTCCATTTTATGTTTGACAGCATTATTTTATTTAAAGCACCTACAAAGTGATATCACTGATACTTTGTCTACTATTTTAAGCTTTCCAAAGTGTCTTAAGACTATTAAGTTGGTTTTCATTAGTAAGTTCAAATCACAGGGTCATAGGTTGTCATGGCATTTTTAAGATTGTTACATGGAGAAGTACAGAGAACAGTACCCATGCAGAGAACATTAAAGTTTGCATGGGTAAGTCTGTCTGTGTGATAGTCATCCATACATCTCTGTAGCATTTGGTAAACTCCCCTCTAGAGAAAAGAGAGTATATCCTCAGAGCCACATAGACTATCATGCAAAATAAGAGGTTCCAATGGGAGTGTGTCAGATGGGTGAATGGATGCATTCACAGAGAAGCCTAGTTCTGAGCTGTGACGTCTTCAACTGACAAGTTTAGACGTTCTCTGCCAATACAAATCTCACTTCCAAAAATTACAGTCCCTGTGTATTTTCTGTTTTCCTGGGTTCTTTGAAACTGCTTCTTTGAAGATACAAATATTCTATTTTGATAAAGTTTTTATATTCTTGTGCAAGTTAAAATAGAAAAATGAGCTCAGGAAGTGAGACCTGGAAGGTACCATAGTTATTATTTAATCTAAATATTCACCTCACAGTTGAGGAAGCAGGGAGAATATGTCCTGAACTTGGAGGGACACCACGTCCACCAACTGCTCAAAGATTAATTACATTAATTATGGCATTTTCATGGCTCTGATACTCAACACATATGTATTGAGCTCCTAATACATGCCGACCATGGTACTGGACCCTGTGGCTCCAGCAGTGGACAAAGAATATTAAGTTCCTGAGCAAATGGAATTTATGTTGAACAAGAATGATGCATATTGGGGGATGAAGGGGAAGAAAGAGAGAAAGAAACTAGGGGCAGCCTCATTTGAGATAGTCTAACTCTGAAAATCATGTTCCTGTCAATAAGCAGAGAAAATTCCCTTCCCCCATAGGATGAAAATATTTCTACTTTCTACCTATATAACTCACTTTTCATTTCAAATTATAACAAAAAACAGTCTTGGGTTTCCTTTTTAGAAACTGTCATCCCACAAATCATCTAACTTCTGTGCATGTGACTTCTCATCTGTAAACTGAGGACTAGACCACAGGATTACTTAGGTAGGTTTCCCTCTTCCTTTGAGACTCTTCATTAAGCAGAGCCTCACAAATGTTTTGAATTCTTTTTTCTACTCTTTCCAGCCCCTTACCATCCCACGAAGGGCTCTGAGGATGATGCCTCAGTTCCTATATCTGAAAAGACCTCCTGGTTCTTGTGGTATAGCTTGGGATGCAGTGATAATGGTAGAGAGTCCACATGTTTCCTGAAGCACAGCAATCTTCTGGCTTTTTCTTTCCTTTTAGATCCATAGAACCAAAAACTGACAAGACCATCAATCATTGTGCAGGAATAAATACTGCTAAACTTGTCAGCTTTTTGATCCTCCCCAGATCATTTTTTTTTTAGCTCAGTTCTTGGAAAAGGAAACCTTGCCAAGGCTTTAATTTTTCTTTGTGGTGTCATATTTGCCATGCCAAGGATAGAATATTGAGGTCATATGATTTTAAGACTCAGAAAATCACATGGTAATAAAAGAGGAACCAAACTATATATGAGTAGTGATATAAAAATGAGAAATAAAATTCATTTTCGAAAGAACCTTAAGAGGCAAACTATCTCATGCCGAGTTTACTTTGTCAGTTTCTTTAACTGGTCTGCTGGAGACACTAAATAAAGGTTTTCCATAGTGCCAAGCTTTGCACTCATTTTGGGTGGAATTTTTGTTAAATGCCACAAAATATGCACAACCCTTCACTTATAGAAAACAGCCAGTGTAGGCCACAGTGAAATTGATCCATGGTTAGCCAGTTCACTCTGGACTAGAACCTGGCTGAGAGGCAACTCCAGTATTGCCCCAAGTGAGTTTATGTACCAACAGCAGAGACAAATTGACTGCATATCAGGAATATGTGGTAGGTCATGTAGCTGGCTACTGATGATAGCCCCATTCTACAGGTGGAAAGGCATCTCCCATGCAGTGCTCCTGTATCTTCTTCCTTATATCTAGGTCCTCCCATTGTTATAAGATTAAATACAAGTTCATCTTCCTCTACAAAATCTTCGCAGACCACTGCAATCCATGAAGATTACCATGTTGTGTGAACTAAAAGCACAACTATTTGACTCATTTATCAATTAAGCATGTTCCCCATCTTGTAAAATTGTGTTGTAGTTTCTTCTTTAAGTTTTTTTTTAATTTTTTTTTAATGTTTATTTTTGAGACAGAGAGAGACAGAGCATGAACGGGGGAGGGTCAGAGAGAGGGGGAGACACAGAATCCGAAGCAGGCTCCAGGCTCTAAGCTGTCAGCACAGAGCCCGACACGGGGCTCGAACTCACGGACTATGAGATCATGACCTGAGCTGAAGTTGGACACTTAACCGACTGAGCCACCCAGGTGCCCCTCTTGCTTCTTTAAGTTTTAAGTATACACGTGCCTTATCAGAAACTAGATGATAAATTACATTGAAGAAGTTTTCATCTTTGGGCCTGATACTGTATATTGAATATATTTAGATAGATTTGCTCAAGACGAAGCTTGTCCTAACAGTGTCACAGAAAATATTACAAAAAAACATAGCTAACTTTAAGCAAAATTTTAAAGTATGCTGCTAAATCTTCTTGACTCTATTATTTTTATTTCTCCAGGAGCTGCAGTATCCCCCAACTTTATCTTGCATTTAGGCAGCCAGTAGCTTTAACTTGTTCCCCCTGATCAAGACTTGTGCTCAGGGAAGAATTTAGCATTGGTCACTTATATCTCAGTTAGAATAAATTTAACCTTTCCCAAGAGAATTAACCGTTTCACCCAGTAATACTGGTGAAATGATAGACTTTTTCATCCTTCAGAGGAGTTTCACATGAGCAAGTTTGGGAGAGAAAGAGAGAAGAAGGCAGAGAGATGGTGGCGTTGATATTCCCAAATAGGGGGAAATTATACTACTCTGGCAGCAATCTCCTCTAGCAACCCATTTGGCTCAGACTAGGAACAGCAACATCTTCAACTGTAAAGTCCTGGTAAGATATTCAGGACCATCAAAACTCAGAACTAACCCCTGCTTTATAGACCGTCACTGAGAACATTTTCCCATGAATTTCATGTCAATACTTCAGATGCCCGTATCCTTTTATTAAGGAAGGCTGGCTGTTGATGGAAGCTAAGCATTTCTTCCAGAGCCATGATTATACTTTGTATAGATACTAAACAAAAGCAACAACAAAAAAGAGAGAACATTTACCATCAGCCAACATTCACCGTGAGAGTCCTATTCAGTGAAGAAAGCATATTATAGAGGAGGAGAGCTTTAGCATAGAAGTAGGTACTGGCAGCTCTCAAAACACTTTAACTCAAAAACAATTTGTTAATTAAAGAAACATCCATCAATAATAAATTTAGCAGGATTTTGCAGCAGTAAGGTTCAAATTTTAGAAAATTCTAATGTAAAAAATTTGCCGATCTTCCAAATGATGTAACGATACTGATTTGCTAAGTACCTAATTATCATCTTTATCATTATTTATCCAAAGACATGAAACCTTTTAGTTTTGATGACTAACTAAAGTGACACCATCAAAAAATAAAGTTTTGTTTGAATTGATGAACATGTGCACTATTTTCTTACAGGTAGGAAATGATTAGAATTATCTAGCAATTTTCAGATATGTCTATGGGGTAACCTGTTGTTGGAAGTTAATTTTAATCACCCCATAACTGAAGAGTATGATGTTTTCTGGATCTGTAAAGGTGGGAAAATATTCTTCTGTCTCATATAATAGGAGAGATACTTTTCTAGGAATATCTTTATAGGCCTTCCTTTACATGGGCTATAATAAACCCCTTTCTGCAACTCATGAATCAGAGTTTTACCAAATGCCAAATCGTTTTGCTGACCTCAGGAGTGGAAATGTCGGTAAGTATGTGGTAGGTGGTAGTGTAATTCAAAGGTATTACCAGCACGGGTGTTCTTGGCATTTACTCATGGCATCACCCATAGCCATTGTAACAGAAGAAATTAAGACTGAGGCAAAAGGAGGTTAGGGCAATAGAAAAAAATGGCAAATGACATTCCTTCAGGTAGGTGAGATACTAGCAGAATTACCACAGCTATTCTTCTTCCTAGATTTTCTCCTTTTTCAAAGTCTGGAAAACATTCAGCAGATATGCCAAATACAACAGATTTGCCATTGGAGAACAGAGGCTTTGGTATTTCAAAACAGAAGATTGTTAGATGCTGCTTTTGAAATGATTTCAAATCAATGTTTTTAAAGGTTGTCATCTCAGTTGTTAAATTTTTTAAATTAAAAAGGAATATTTTGCATGCACATAATAGAAAGCTCATTATGCATGATTAGATGCAAAATGTTCCCCTAGGCTTTTCTCTTCCACTACCCATATATAATTTCAATCTCTTCCTAGCCTACCTGCATCATTTTGGGCAGGCTTTTCTGTTTCCTGTGACCTTCTTCTCTTCCTAGCACCATACTCCTGGTCTCAAAGGGCACTGGCTTTAAAACAAGGGCTGTGGCTCTTTAAGTTGTACTATCACTGGGGCAGTGGCTACTGTGGGTGTCATATAATCATATAGCCTTTTGTTCCATATTAGCTGACATGACGTAAAAAGCTTTGCACTGAGTGAGATAGTAGTAGGTTTGCTTTTCCTCCTGAAGCTGCTCTGTGCAAGGTCACTCAGAATTGGCAGAATGGAAGTAATCAACTATTTTAAGCTTGCAATGTAAATTTATGTTGTGTTTTGAAGGAAGGCAAAGGGGAACCAATTTTTCCCGTAACCTACTGTTTTTCCTCTTCTATGCAGGCCTGCCGAGTCCATCACTATGACCGATGGGGACTATGACTATCTGATCAAACTCCTGGCCCTTGGAGATTCAGGGGTGGGGAAGACGACATTTCTTTATCGATACACAGACAATAAATTCAATCCCAAGTTTATCACCACTGTAGGGATAGACTTCCGGGAAAAACGTGTGGTGAGTCTTGACCCATACTGTTATGTTAACCTTGTTGTTGATCCTTCTCAGATTAAATAGAATTAAGGAGCTATGGTTACTGCATTGCAAGGAGTCTGTCTTTTTTTTGCAGGAAATTCATAACCTGTCACTTTAATTCAATTTAGAATATTTTTAATTTTGTCAACCATAAATCACATTTTTGCTAAGAAAAATGTTGAGTGACACTATCACTTGTCTCCAAAAGTATATAGGACAAATAAATATTTTATGGGTCTATATGAATTCTATGAATTCTCTAGGAATCTTTCAAAACCCGAACTATCCAGGTTGCCAAAGCATTCACTCTTGATCTGAGTTAAGTTTCTCAATAAGAACCAGTGGTGTTCATTTATCCACTCTTAAGAGAGAAGTTAATAAAAGGATGATTGGCAAATAGCTGGAATATGAGCTTTGTAAGTTCTTGCTGCATTTGTATTTATGTGTAGACTCAGCTATCAATCACTAGCTTATTATGAACAGAATGTGAGACCAGTCCATGCTATTTTATAAGATAAGGGAGTTTAAGTGAGAATTACAACTGCTTTCTGCTCCTATGCTAGACACTAATGACAGGAATAAAGATATTGTGACATGTGAGACATGTAGCATAGACACATAAGCTTAGCCAGATTTACTGCCACCCAAGGTATTTGTGATTGCCAACATGGCTGCGGCTTCCAATTGATGTCACAAGTCTACTCTTTTCTTTGAGAACTGGGGTGGGGGGGGGGGAGGAAATAGTGGTTGAGAAGTTAAATTCATGGTTCCTTATAAATCTTGTGCCTGATCTGAAAGTCAATACATTTTAGTGTAGTCTTGGCTTCTAACCTTGCTTCTAACCCCTCCCTTCCTGTGGCTTCCCTGCTCCCAAATGCCTCCACTGATCTAGGTAGAAGTCCTTACAAAGTTTTCCCTTTAAACATTTTTACTAACACATACTTAGGAGAGCTGATTAGGTGTTAAAGTTGTTATGATTTGCTGAAATAAGAAGTCAAAAGGCCATAATTTTGAAAATTTAAACATTAATAAAAAGGGCCTTTGGAAAAATGGCTACTAAAGGAAAACTTGAAATATCTTGTGTAAACGTACTAAGAAATTCTGTGCCTATTTTGTGGGTAGGTCATTTTGAAAGGCCACATCACAGTAAAAGATATTCAGGTATTTGTAAAGCATTTCACTGTTTTAGAAGTGCATTCACATCTGCTATTTACGTTTGCAGGAACTCTGTAAAGTAGGAAGAGATTGTGGGTCTCAATTTGCTGTAAGACAATAAGATTCAAAGAAGTGAAATGAAGAGTTGATACTTGAACCTAGAACTTGGGTCCTCAATCTAATGTTTGCTGCCTCCATGAGGAAGTGACAGAAGGTGTCTAATTTAAGTTTGCAGTATGCCTAAATTGTGTTGAAAATCATACTTGTACTTGACATTTAAAAGTGAGAGTCTATGTGATACTTCTGGAAAAAAACAGAGCAAATATTTATTCTGCACTCTGAACTTTGATTATAGTAATTGAGAAAAAACATACTGCGTGAACCCAGAGAATTTGAATGTTGACAAAATCCAAAGTAATATCAACTGATGAAAATTGTATCTTTTAGGTTTATAATGCACAGGGACCCAATGGATCATCAGGGAAAGCATTTAAGGTGCATCTTCAGCTGTGGGACACTGCAGGACAAGAACGGTAATAGTAAATTACTTTGTTTCTAGCTACAAACAGCTTAGAAAACTTACTTTAAAGTGAATGCCATATGTGATCTTGAAAGTCAGATGATCTACAACTCTTCTCCTGGTTTCAAATTAGACATTTATATCACGAAATGAGAATAAATTGTTTATAGTTAATTGGCCATAGCTAGCATTGTGTATTTGGTATGATTTCAAAAGTCAGATCTTCAAAAATCTCTGAAGATCCTTGTGTTGTCTTTGTACTTTCTAATAGGAAAAAATAATCTTCTTTAGCATTTAATTAAATTAAGGTGGGCAATTGACATTATTATAAGTGCAACCTAAAGAGGGAATTAAGGAAAGGGGGGTAAGACCTTTCTCATTTCTTTCCATTCTTCTGCACAGCTCCTCTGTCCTGTACCACTTGACTGGCTTAGTTTTCTAAAGTTTGGGTCACACCATTGCTCTCTAGCTAGAATATTTTCCTCCCTTCCCACCTTCCCTGATCCTCTCTTTTCACCAGGCCTGTCTCATGTACCACCTCCTTTGTGGGAGCGTTTCTAAACACTCACTTGAAACAAATCTCCTCTTGTTATGAACTCCTATGACACCGATCCTTTTGTCCATTAAGTTAATTAATTATACACCACCTTGTAGTAAGGTAAATCTTTTATTGATTCACCTGTGGCCTTCTTACCCCAACAAAATTGTCCGCATTACTGGGGCAGAGACCATGCTTGGTTTTCTAGCATCTTCTCTGGTACAATGTCCAAGACAAGAGAAGCTCAGTAGACAGGAGTGTTGTTTAGTTAGAGCTGGAGGTACTGTTCCGTTATTTGATGAAAATATCTTTCTTTGGGACCTAAGGTTTCCACGTGGTAAAGACCACAAGCTAATGAAGCTTTTCAATATCAGATTAAATAAAAAATGGCTGTGGATTGTCAGAGAAGATATTTAGAAGGCACATACCTCCAAATCCGGCATCACATGTCTTAGAATGTTTATGCTTGTAAACACTTTCGTGTTTGAAATGCGTCCAAAGTGTTCTCGCTTTCCGTGGGTGTAAACGCCGGGAGAGGTGCTGGGCCCTCTCTGTTAGCTCTTTTGACTGTGAATTCCATTTACACACATTCTTCAACACTGCTAGTTCTTCTGAAGTCATTCCTCACAAGAATCTCTGTTCATATGTCAGTTTTGTTGTCACAAAGATGTATGTTTTATAGACCAATTTAATTCACTTTTGAAGAAGTAATATGAGAAAATGTGGTTCCCATATGTCCTCACACATGATATGTCAGCCTAGCATGATGGTAGGCTTCTCTCCTCTGCCCCCTTAAGACAGCTGCTCTATGAGGGAAGGGAGGAATACCAGGGATAGTCTTAGTAGCACTGGGGTTTTTCATCCCTTGAATGTTGCATTCTGTATATATATAAGGTGTAGCTACGCAACAAGATAAACAGTGTCTCACACCTCAACCCTGTGCCTAAAAACATCTGGCAGTATAATACGTATAAGATAATGCTTATTGATAAAAGTGGTATCCTGGGCACAAGGGAAAATATCATACCCCTTATGTAAACCTCAAGGATACAGGACACAGCCTTAGTTCCCAGTGAGGGAGAGAGTAATAATATGACTCTGGGATCGGTTTCTTTTGTTTGTTTTTTTATGTGGGTCTAGCTTTCCCCACCCTACTGACTCACTGGACAAAATGAGATTGGTGAGTAAAACTGGAAGTCAATTACCTTTCCCCTGGAGTAACCCTGGGAAGAATGGGTGGGGGAGGATATCAAGGGTGCTGGGCAGAATGGTCCAGGATATGAGCCTGTGGCAGAATAACAGTGTCCTGTCCATGTTGCTGTGGATGCAGAAATGCTTGTCCCAATGAAATCTGTACAGCAAACATGTTTTAAAATTAACTTTGTCATGTGCTATGGGCAATTAAAAGGGGATATGGCACAGTCGTGTCCTTAAATGAGACACACATAGACAACTCTTTCTCTCTCTCTTTCTCTCTCTCAAAGAGAACAGAAAGCAGTTGTCTTAGCCACACTATTGTGGCTGAGTAGGAGACAATTTTATGAATACAGCTAGTCACCAAAGAGAAAGAAAACTTTTATAAAAGCTCTATAATCTCTGAGCTTCCAGCAACTGGTAGGAGCAATTCCACAAGAAAAAAAATTGAGTGAAATTTTTGGTATTTCAGAGTTATCATGATTAATGCCTTACTAAAGAAATCAAATTTGGGAATAAAGTCATTAAAATACCTATTCTCCTTGCTTTGGTATTAAAAGGAGTGTTGTCTATTGAAGTCATTGAAATCATTAATAATTTTATATCCTTTACTAGTCTCTTTACTTATTTACTTTTCTCTTAATTTGACAAACATTTCATGAGCAAATACTATGTTCAAGACCGTGAAAATGTAATGGATAACAAGTTAGAAATACAACTTCTTTCCTGTTGGGGCTTACAAGTCTAGGGTAGCATCTGAATAGATAAGGAGCATTTGCAATATAGCCTTAGGGCAGTGTCAGGAAAACAAAGGGTGATAAGCAGGTGCACCAGGAGAAACCCATTAGCTAGTAGCCAGATGTGGGTGTTAGGAAGGCTGCTTGGAAAAGGGATACGTCTTCTGATATATATATATATATATATATATATATATATATATATATATATATGGATATATAGATATACAGATATAGATATATAGATATATAGATACATACACACATATACATATACATACACACACACACACACATACACACACTCATACATAATGTATGAGTGAGGGAGTCTTAACAGGTTAAAGAGGCGGGAGATCGAGGAAGCATTAAGGCAAGGTTACCCACAGGAAGAACAGCGTGTGTGGGAGCCCAGGGGAGAGAGTGAACTTTCTAAGGACTAAAAGAAGATTGGTATGCCTGTGGGTAGTCAGGAGATGAAGCAGGGTAGATGAGCGAGGATCAGTTCATGCAGAGCCTGACAGCTTATGAAAGAGTTCAGTCATTATCTTAAGAGCATTGCATCATTATTTAGATGTTTTCAGCAGAGGATTTATATAACCAGGGGGAAGGAATCAGTGAAGGGGAGGGTCCCAAACAAAACTGGAGGCAGGAAGCCTGTTAAGAAGGCTGTTGAAGTTATTCACGGGAAAGATAATAGGTTCAAAACTAGGGCAGGTGGACAGAAATGAGGTCAGGAGATGCTTAGTGATTGTATACAGTGGGTGAAGGAGAAAGAACAGATGTTGCATCACCGAGGATCATGACGCATTGACAGAAGAAGAAATCAGGAGGAGGGGCCAGTTTGGGTTTAGACATGGGAAGTTAGAGTTGCCTCAGTTTCCTCCAACTGGAAACATACAACAGGTAATTGGGCATGCAGCATGAAGGGCAGGACAAATCTAGACCTATTCATTTAGGGTCCAACACATAGGTGGTAATTGAGCCAGGGAAATGGATGAGATTACTCAGTGAGTGTATGTAGAGCGGGAAGGGGTTGAGAGTGGAACTCCAGGGAAACCAAAAAATCTACAAATAGGCTAACATAGGAGTCCAAAAATTAGGAGGACATTTAGGATAGGAAGTGGTATTCTGTATTTCAAAGTGATGTGCCTTTCTAAAACCCTATTTCCAAATTCAATTCTGTATCAATATAGCCCAAACCTTCTCTGCTCCGTCTGTGTGGTCTCTGGTTTTGCCCATTTTTAACATTGAAGCGTATCTCAGCACACCTTCAATTTCACTGAAGGCTTTGGGGTGGAGGAGGTAGAAGCCGAGGAAAAAAGTCTTTATACTGTACGTGACAGAGTATATTCTTCAAAATCCTCTACTAGAGATGAGCGTTCTTGCTTTCTGTCTCCACCTACTATGTCCCTCTGACCTTGCCTTTCTTCCCCTAATCATCTTTCTCTTTCTCCTTTCTTCAGTGGTTTTTCCCTCTTCTTCCTGAGACATGGATGTGAGACTCCAAATCAACTCTACCCCCAGAATGCTTCTAAAAGAGTTTTCTCACCAACATTGTTTTTTCCCTGCAAAAGAACCTCATCTCTGGCTGCTAACAAGTTGTGGTTTTCTGCATGTAATCATGGGCATTCATTTTTAGGTTACCGAGTGCCAAACTTTCTTCTAGGCGCAGACAAGGGAGATTGAAAAGTTTAAGTTAAAGTCCCCATTTGAGAGTGGCTTCTATTTTACCTGTGGACCATAAGATATCCATGAGCCAACAAGGGGCCCAACAAGTCCAAGGGGCTGTGCAAGTCAGTGTGTGATTGAATGTTACAAACTCAGTGTATATAAGTGTTCTAGACCATAAAGCCAGGATGTGGTCCTAAAAAAATGTCTACAACCAGATGTCTTCCCCTGACCCTTTAGCATTCTTTCTACCCACTTTCTCCTTCTGTAGGAGAATCCATAAGGGATGCCATGGAGATTTCACATTTCAAAGGAAAATAGTGTTGTGTGTATTGTCATCGCAATATGTTTGTGGGCTAACTTCCAGAACTATCCACTGTGTTTTCTTGGCAGATTCCGGAGCCTCACAACTGCATTTTTCAGAGATGCCATGGGTTTCTTATTAATGTTTGACCTCACCAGTCAACAGAGCTTCTTGAATGTCAGAAACTGGATGAGTAAGTGGGATCAACTAGCTTGCATTGGCCACTTTGGGCCCCAGCTTCTTTGCTTCACGACACGAAACCAGATTGGGTTCCACAGATTAACTTTGAGAATTCATGAGTTTAGCATTTCCTGTCTCACCTTCAAAGTGATGGCCTTAATGTGGCTCACCTAAGGTGACTTGGAATTGTATCTTAGAAGAAGCCTATGTAGCTCTATCACCACCTATATTCAAGGTCATTATAATTGCAATTGAAAGGCTATTAATTCCACTTATCCAATGAGTCTTAAAAGACTTCTTACAACTATGTAAGCTACCACATCTAATCTGGAAAGGAGACAGGGAAAAGCAGCCGTGTTTTCTGAGAGGGTTCACTGACACCTAAAAATGTGTGCCCTTGTGCATGGGTTAACTAATGGATTAATTAACCAATGGATGAATTTGGTGAGAAACTGCTCCAGAGCAGACCAGCCATGTGAAGATATGATACAGTGTGTCAATCATCTCACATGGGAATTTTACATTTTTGGAAAAAATGTTCAAATGTAAGGAAGCTTTGAATAGAAAAATAGAAAGTTAGGTATAACATTAAGTTAAAAGTAGCCTAATCAGTTATTAAAGACAGATTGATATATGTCAGCCCAGGAAAATAGCATTTGATTTCCTTTTTTAAAAATTGATATAGCACTAAAGAGAATATTTCATTTGCATTTTTATTACAAACATGAATTTTGATCCTATATATATATATAATATATATATAAATATATATAAGTTGTCCTATGGGACTAGTGATAGTCTTATCATTTCTAGATTTGTCGGGGCCGTCTATGGCCAGAGTGATATTTTTTAAAAAATTGGATCATGTTATTTCCCTGCTCAAAGTTTTTCTGGGACCTCCCAAATCACTTAGAATAAAATCCAGACTCCTTCACTCACCTGCAAGGCCATGGATATCAGGCCTTGGATTCCTGTGTAATTTACTCTCATTCTCCCCCAGCTCATTGGCCTCCAGCCAAAAGTCTCTCTTGCTGACAGGGACAAAAGGCACATTCCTACCTGTGGCTTTTGAACTTTCTGATTTTTTTCTGCCTTGATTTCTCATCTCCTGTTTATGGAGTGTGCTAGCTCTCTCATCACCTTCAAGGTTTTGTTCAAACCTAATTTATCTCTTGGAGGAAGCCTTCCCTGACGACCGTCTACACTAGTACTCCTCCTTACTTTGTATCTCCCCAATGTACATTTTATTTTCTTTTGTCACTTCCACCACCTGACATTATATTATATATTTCTTTACTTGTCATTTTGACTCTCTTCCACTAGAATGGGAGCTCTATAAAAGTGCTTCGTCTGCTCTGTTCCATTGCAGTAGTCCAAAACCTGGAATAGTGTTTGGCACAGAATAGATGCTCGAAAAA
Organism: Panthera uncia; assembly: GCF_023721935.1. Classification (NCBI taxonomy): domain Eukaryota; kingdom Metazoa; phylum Chordata; class Mammalia; order Carnivora; family Felidae; genus Panthera; species Panthera uncia. The sequence continues at coordinate 20,253,972 of NW_026057586.1, read as the reverse complement.
TATCTATTTATTCTTATTATATATGATTTATAATTAATATATGTAACTGCTTTAAATGCAAATTCAATAATGCACTTGCTACCATGGGGGAAAATACCAACAAATTCTGACTTCGTTAATTGCTTTTCCAGTTGAGTGTTTATCTTAGAATCTGTCTCTGTTTCTGTTTATTATTGTATTTCTTTATCCAAATTTTGGTGGTATTATTATATTCTGAGGAGATAAACAATAAGATTATTAGATTTTTTTCAGAGAATGACTTATTCATCCCTTTTCAAGGCAGATAAAATTCTTCCTTATTTAAAAAAAAATTCCTGAAGGATACTGTTGGGATTTAAGATAATTAATTGGCATGTCTCATAACACTTTAATTTTTAACACCCAAATAATTAGTGTTACAGGGTAAGCCTTCTCTTCTTCCTTGGAAAAGTTTCATACAGCATCTCTTGAGATAGAAATTAAAGTAATCCCTGTAATTTTAAAAACATAGGTTGATAGATTTCTTATTTCCTTCCTTCTTTCTTCCTTGTTCCCTCCCTTCCTCCCCCAACCCTCCAGTCCATCCTTTTTTCCTTCCCTCCTTCTCTCTTCTCTCTTTTGAACAGTGTACCCTAGAGAAAAGAGAAAAACCTGTCTTAAAATTATTTCTCCATGAACTTGAACTTGTGGTGGTTCAGAAACATTCTATTCTTACAGATCATCAGGAGATAGAAATGTAGCAGTCTCTTAAAGGAAAGAGTAAACTTACACATTTAAAAATCCTATTTACCTGAGTGGTTCAGTCAACTGAGTGTCCAACTCTTCATCTGGGCTCAGGCCATAATCTCACTGTTTGTGAGCTCGAGCCCCATGTCAGGTTCTGCACTGTCAGCATGGAGCCTGCTTGGGATTATCTCTCTCCCTCTCTTTCTGTCCCTCCCCACCACCCCCCTCAAAATAAATAAATAAACTTTAAAAAATCCTGTTCTGTTATCTCTACTTTTATTTGAGGAACAAATAGTATGAAGTGGTACGTCCATTTCCCCAGATGTAGAAGAGCACTGATACGTGATCATATAGTTGCTTCATATGAATTATTATTAACGATCACAATCTGTGATTTGTGAGACGTTATCTTCATTCATTTTACCAACGAGGAAGCTGCAGTTGAGAAGCGTTGAGTAACTTGGCTAATATAACCAGTAGGCAGCCAAGCTGGAGGTGAACAATTAGTTTAGGAATTTGAAGTATGAAAAAAAAAAAAGGAATTTGAAGTATGAGCAGTCATTAGACATCACTTGTTTATAACTAACGTGCTGGGTCCATCTGCTTTCTTCCTAAGGCCAACTGCAAGCAAATGCTTATTGTGAAAATCCAGATATAGTATTAATTGGCAACAAGGCGGACCTGCCAGACCAGAGGGAAGTCAATGAAAGGCAAGCCCGGGACCTGGCTGACAAATACGGGTGAGTCATTTACGTGGAGATGTCATCTAATCTTGCACACTGCTGCTTAGTAATGGGGCAGGGATATGAGGCTGATACTAGGAGGACGCCCCTTGAATCAATACTGGCACATGAATGAAAAAGATCTTTCAGGGGAATGTATGGGATCTTTCAAACCAATTACTTAATAGTAATAGCAGCTAACATTTGCTGGGTAATTATTATGTGCTAACAACTGTCCCTAGACTTTAACTCATTTAACCCTTCATAACCATATGTAGGAGATCTGGAGTCATCCCATTTTAGATACCAAGAATTGAGGCATGGAAAGATTAAGTGACCAATGGACGGTCCTGTAGCTGCTAAGTAGCAGAGTTTGAATTCAACTCAGGCAGTCTGAGATCAGAGCTCATGATCTTCAACACTATATTCTACTGCCTTTCAACTAATAGTTGTAAAACTCTAAGAAATAATACCTAGCATGGACATAATGTAATCCTCATCGAAGCTGAGCTTAAATGGCAGATTACAAAAATGTTAAATACCCCCCTGTGATTATGAATTGAGTTCCACCACAGACTTCAAATTTAAAACAGTTTCATCTTATCTGCCAATTTTTTACTGAAGAATTAATTCTCCTTGAGGGCTTTGAAAATATGTCTTCTTGAAACTTTTGATTCCGAATAAATATAGACTTATTTATTTACATGTATATCCTATTCAGTGCCTGCTTAATTTCTAAGTCCTATTTCCAGATAATTGATTAAAAGGGAAATGATATTTTAATGGCAATATTTGCCACTAGTTTAGGTATTTCTACCCTCTTAATTTTTTTTTGAAACAGTGGTAATGCATTAGCTTCAAATTCCTGAGTACCTCCTGTATCCATTTCCTTGTCCATAAAATTGGTGATACCCATAGGAAAAAGCAGCCCACCAGCTTTTACTCACTGAGGAAAAACAAGGATGCTTTCCAACTCAGCCGGCAAAATCTTGATTATTTCACAGTCTCTCAGCCAGCCATGCTTTTGCATGTGTGACTCATTTGTACATCTTGTTGTGTCTTTTCTGATTTCTTCCTCTCAAAAATATTTGTCATCTCTTCCATTCAAGCATACCATATTTTGAAACAAGTGCAGCAACTGGCCAGAATGTGGAGAAAGCCGTGGAAACCCTTCTGGACTTAATAATGAAGCGAATGGAACAGTGTGTAGAGAAGACACAAGTCCCTGACACCGTCAACGGTGGAAACTCGGGAAAGCTAGATGGGGAGAAACCAGCAGAGAAGAAATGTGGCTGCTAGTCCCTGCATAGGAACTGATCATCAAAAACCCCACCCAAATATTACTTCCCAAAACAGCGGCAAACCACAAAATTGTTGTTGAGTAGACCATGCATACTGGCATATCTTGCTTTTCTGCCTGAAAAATCTATTTTAAGATATGAGAATAGTCAACAGTGTTCAAAGGATTGACCACTTGTCTCTGAGGCCCCTCCAGACAAGATCAGAGATTTCCTAATGTGGTCTCACTACGATGGATGCTCAATTTGTGTGTGTGTGTGTGTGTTTATAAAGAAGATGAGTAGATAAGAAAGTATTCAAGATGATTATCTGTGAGTTTTAAATCACAACAAAAATTACCATGTCACATGGGGGAAAGGGATAGGCCAGTAAAGGGAAAATACAGAAAGACAATTTTTTTTTCTTAAAGATTGGATTTACTTCTCATATAGAATTTGATTTGTCCTTTCAGTTTTGCATTGGGGGGACATATTTAGCTAAAAATGCGTACCCAATAAAGAAATCTAAATCGATCGTTAAGAATGACATGGCTATGTACACCCAATAAGCTGTCCTAGGATGGCTTAATTGCTGATAAGTTTATGAGAGTGTGAAAGTCAGACTTCTGCTAAAATATGGGAGATTGTATATTAATGTCCTTTTTATATTCTTAATAAATGGCAAATAGACAAGAACAGGACTGTGAACGACAAAGTACAAAAGAAATGCCCTGGAAGAAAAATGAACGTATGATAACATGGCATTTGGACAAATGAAATTAAATGTGTCTGTCACAGATGTCTGGAAGAGTCATTTAGCCAAATTTCACCCAAGCCAGTTAGAAGTTGACATTATCACTTGGGATTAAGAGAATCTCCAGAGGTTTCCCTTTCAAACAAAATTTTGGAAATCAGTTCATTGTTCAGTCTCACGTTTCATTTTTCTTAGCAAATGGTCATGAGGAGAAATTAAAGGTTGCCAAATTTCTTTATTTCTTTAGAAATGCAGTCAAGAAAAACTATTTAGCCTTACTTGTTTTTTTTAGATAAAATATGTCAGCAATATGAAAACAAAAAGTGACTAATAGTTGTGCGTTTCTTTTTAATTTACAAAAACAACGGAAACTTGGAATCACTGTTCTACCCTCCACACCCACCCCTGGCTTTGAATCAATTGTAAAAACACAGGTGTATCACTTGGTAGAGCAACAACGTCAGAATGGTGGCTGGTTTTATGCTCGCTCTGAATTTTCATGTCATTCATCACATAAAAATTGATGATACCTCATGCCATAAAACAATATATTTAACATTTGTTTTCATTTCACCTCAGGCAAAATAGCCACCTTTGAGGTATATTTGGGGGTAGGGAAAGAGTGGAGCTATATCTTATCTCTAAAAAGTTGGTTAATCATTTTATTTTTTCACATAAAACTGCCTTTTTAAAAAAAAAATCATCACAAACATATTTTCCATTGTCCTATTCTTAGTATTGTGTCTAAACTGGTATTACATTGTTTTTTTTTTATCTTTATGGTAAGCCTAAGGATTAATTAATCATATAAATCATTAATTAATCATATTAAATAAACGATTATTTAAATACTTGTCAGTTTTACCTATAACAAAGGCATCACGCTTCAAGTTTTCTCTTTTTATCATGAGTATATAATTTTGATAGGATGGTTCCTCTTCCTATAAAATTTGCTAATTAAATTTCATTTTGCCATACTCTGTATATTTTTAAATTACAAACATTAGGAACCCTAAATCCAAGTCCCCCATTCTCCCCTTGAGCCTCTCTCTAAGGTCTACATCTGGTGTTGACTCAGTTTTAGGAACACAGATCCAAAGGATTGTCTAAGATGTTCTTGCAAAATTCTCAGTGTTAATCGCTCAGTTCCTCTGACTTCTGCAGCATAAGGCCAGCTTCTAAGATCCATCATGCTTGGGTGTTCCTTCCAATAGTGTTTTTCTCTACGATGCTCTTCGTGACCTCAGTGCCTGAGCCATGGGGATAGGAAGCTATTAGCCAAGCTCAAAGATGTTTTAACTGAGAGTAGAGTGAGAAGAAGCAATATAATCGTTGCTGTGGCAAAATTTGGCAAACTTCCTATGGTCATTTTATCAAGTCTTCTTTGGATTCGAATTGTGATGTCCCCTGCATCTCCGTAATAGGGAATGTTTAGCCTTTATAAACTCCTAAAGGTATTCTATTTTGGATTTGGTTTTTTGTTTTTGTTTTTGTTTGCTGTTTGTTTTTGGTTTCTATTCTTTTTCCAGTTGTATGATTGACTTATTTTTGCCAAGATTCTGTCATTGTCAGTTATTTCACAAGAATTTCTTCGGAGTCTATTTTAAGATCATTATTTGATAGATGTAGCATGAAGCAGAGGGCGATGATGCCCATAATTATAGAACTATGCCTATAAAAATAACAATTATTGGGTAGCATTCTCAAGAGGCAGGAAATCTAAAGAAGACAAGGGAACTAAAATAGCATCCTACTTATAAATAAGTACTTGATCTAAAAAAATATTTTCTCTGACAAGTTTGACATCTGATCCCAAATTCTATGTCACCATTACTGGAAATTCCTTCACTTAATTATTTCAGAATTAATAATTATGCATAATCCGTTTTATAATTTCAAATTGGTTTGAAATTGCTTGTTAGTATACAGACTGCTTTAAAGAATTGCATACCTCCTTTAACCCAAAACAGCATGTATTTTTAGCCCAGATGTATCCTGTTATTGTTATCTCCCAAATGCTTTGGTAAACCCCCATACTGTATTTTGGGGAAATATTTAAAATGTAGATGAAACTTCTTTCTGATATAGAAATCACTTCTGGAGTGCTTACACTAGTTTGATGTTTACATTGCTCTAACACAGTGCCTCGAATACCTCTGTGACCAAATTTGTCTCCAACCACATAGCTCACATTTCCTATGATGTCATAAAAGAAGAGGGCCTCACAGAGACACTAATACAGTGAAAGATATCCTGGTATCTTCAGCAAAGCGTACAGGAATCTGGAGATGATTACCACCATCTCTTTCTCCTAAGCTTCTCACGGAAAGGGCATTGCTTGAGATTCAACTGTGAGTAGGTACAAGGTTACCTTCTAATACACAAAAAGAAAAATCCTTTGAAAACCGTGTCAAAAAATAGCTGAGAAAACATGTTGTCTTGGTATGACGGGTGTCACAAGTCATAAATTGGCAGAGAAAGTGCAAAACGCTAGGAATTGAGCTTGTGGGTCTCTACGTAAGTTTTAGAATTCTTGAAACCGCTCTAGTGATTTGCTATCATTTCCATATTATCAGCTATACACTGCAAAAAAATTCAAAACCAGCATTTTCTAAAGCAAAGTAAACATTTCATCTGTTGTTCTTAACCAGATGGGCCAGTCCAGTCCATGTATCAGCGGATGTCTTTGTTATGCTTCTAGCATAAATTATTCTCTGCCAACCTGCACACATAAAATAAAATGAACTGGGTAAGAGTTTTAATCATATCTTTCTGGTCTCCACTGTAAGAGGGAGAAGGTTGACCATAGGGAATTACATGACTACATTAAGAATAATTTAATAACAGCCAAAATATCCTATAAAGTGTTAATTGAATCCAGTGGAAATCAATAAGTTTGATGAAGCTCATCTACATACTCATCAGCCAGAAAGAGAAGCAATATGTGTAATTGTGAATAGCTAGGTATAGTAGGAACCTGGAACCTATGTCCATGACACAAAATTATTCACTGCTCTGTATCTCTGTTCACTTTTAAAAAGGTTACATATGCTGTCTTCAGTGTCTATTATACTAAAACACTGAAGGAAAATTCTCATCCATGAAGAATTTTGGGGTTATCATCTCAAACTCAAACTGTAAAGAGATAATATTGAAATTTCTGGTTTCCTAAGAGAATGAACTCTTTAAAAGAGACATCTGAGAGCTGGTGTTAGCCAAAGGGATGGAAAAGTTGTCTTTCACCCTGTACCACCAAGCTTTAAAACATTAAAGAAGGCTGGTGCCTGTGAATATTTTAGGGAAAGCTTTATTATCTTTAAAGATGCCAAGATGCTTGAGAAAGTTGTCAGAGAATTCACCAAACAGTATATTTTCTCCTTGATCCTCGACCAATATGATATAAACTTGTTTCCGGGGAGAGCGCTGAGCTCTTAGACATGGAAAGCAGAAATAGAGTATTATCTGAGATGAATGTTGTCTCAATGCTTTATAAACCCATGGCGATATTTGCCTCAAAGTAGAACTGGTAAAATCATTGTTAGAAATCTAAGGAATTTTATAAATTTGTTGCCTTAGAACTCTTAGGTTGAGACCCAAACGTGATGACATTGTTGGGGAAAAGCTGTAAAGGGAGGTTAGAGTTAAATGTTGTCTGAGTAGTGTTCTTAAATATTGCAGAACACACAGAAGGCCATACTTTGAGCTTTTTAGGTAGAAAACAAACGGAGAATTAGTAACAGGTAGAGTTTTTGTAACTAGATCCATGGCAAATATTTAACCATCATTTTTATCTACCAAGTAGTTTATGCCTTTAGAACTAAGCTAATAAAAACATTCAAACGCCAAATGTTTCGTTAGTGGCATCAAAATGTGGGAACTTTGAAACATTTTGTTTGCTCTATCCGAACTTAATTTTCTCATAAGTTGCATTTTGATTAATTTTTCAAGGAATAGAATCAAAAAGATGCTTCTCTGCAGATCTCCTTTTACCAACAGTGTATGGTTGAGATGTTTTCTAGCTTCATATATAGATAGAACAAAAAACAAGCAAAAAACATTAGTAACAAAATAGTGGGGTTATTTAAAAGGGTGTCAGCTTTTGAGGAAAAAAACTTACAAAGAAATCATCTTTGAGTCGATCAAACTTGTTTAATGGCTCCTTTTCTTTCCAACAGGTCACGGAAATCATGGCTAATATCCCTCAACTAACTTAGTCTTTAAGAATCATTAGCAAATTTTGTAGAAGTGGGCATGTCTGTCCTTAACCTAATGGATCCCTTATTTAACCAAAGGCTCTTGTCCTTATATCTGTTGGAACATCAAAATAGTGTCTGTCCCTAGTAAACGTATTCTTATAATTTTCTGTTCTCCAGGTTATTTTTTTAAATCCTCTTTGAGAGGAAACCTAGTAGTGTAGAAAGGAGACTCGTCAGAAAGAACAATTTGGGGCTCATGAGTGTGCCATTAAATATCTTAGTGGCTTCTCCTCATATGGAACTTATAAACCCTGTGTCCCTCATAGAGTTCATGTCAGTATCAAAGGAAACTACATCTAAGAAATTGGTTTGTAAATTATGTTCCCTTTCGTAAACAGGCACTATTTTCATAAGCTAAGAGTAATAAAAATTACAGTAATAATTTAAACCACTTGTGAGAAGAAGTGTCATAGCAGGGACAAAACACCAATTTTAGAAGTGGATATTGGAAGGCATAAAAAGTTAGCAACTTGAAGTCATTGTATTTGATTGGAAATGTTTAATATATCTCAAGTTCTTGAAAAAACTATGAGCTCTATTTCATTTTGTATGTCATCTTGTATTTCTTTCAAGGAGTCCAATTACATTCTAGATAGTATATTACAACTTGGTCAGATCCTCCTTGTACAAATAGGGCTTTTGTGTCCATAGCCTTGCAAAAGGTACTGACTGCATCTGAAATTATCTAAGAGAAATAAGTTATCCTGCTTAATGTATTAAAAATAGATAATGTTCAACGTAACACTGAAGTGCTTCACTGTATTCCGACAGTCTACCTTTAAGTGATATTATTCTCATTGTTAGGCTAAGCACTTTTGATTGTTTTGTCTGTCATCTACACAGATCACTGTTTTGTCTAGTGCTATGAATGTAAATGAAAACCTTAAACACGGTGTTTTTATTTTATGCACCCCTGAGTAGACTGTGGTGCCTGACAAACACTGTTAGATCATAATTTTGTTGTATCAAAGTTCTAGTGGCTTCAGAAATCATAGCATCCAATGATTTTGTGGTGTCTGGGTTTGAATACTATGGTGGAGAATTGTATTCAGTGATTGTTTCTGCACATTTTTTCAAATAAAAATGCATTTTTATCAGTAATCTTGTGTACTCAAAGCAAACTTATTTCTGTGTTGCAGCTGAATGTGTGGTTCATGAAGAACATTAAATCAGTATCAACATGGAACTTGTATCATATTTGAAATGGTATCCATTAAGAACTAGGAAAAAATAAATGATTTGGATTTAGCCAAGTGATTTTTATCCATCTCTCTAAACTTTTTCATTTACGATTTGTTTAAAGACTGGGCTTTGCAAGGGAAATTTTCTAATAATTTTGAATTATACATGTGTGAAATTAGCAGTTAACGTGTTGAAGTATTCCATGGTACGTAAGCACCTCAACGTATTACAACCTTTTTCTTCCCCATAACAAAATGCTGAGGCAGGAGGTAGTAACTTCCTTAGTCCCAGACTGGTGAAAGGACCAATTCAAGACCACAACCAAAGAGCTTCCTTTTAAATGTTCATTTGCAAAGGCTGCCTTATTCCCAGAGTTGCTCTCATTCCATATGTTACTTAGTCAGTCTTTGCCAAGATAATGATGAGTTTTTAATTTAGAGATAAACAACTCTCCCACTGCAAGCAAAATAAATCCTTGGCACTGTTCTTTCAACTTTACTCCCTGGTAGCAGTAATGCTGTTTCACATAGGCAGAATCTTTCGCCCCTGGGTTCGTCTTAAATAATTCATGACAAGTCATTAGGAACTTGCTTTCCCTAAGGCTTTATAGGATTTTAAATAGTTATAGCATGCTCCGTATTGGGGGTGGGGTCGGGGAAGACCATCTTGACCTTCAATGTCTTTAATGCGGAAAGGGAAAATCTTTTAGAACCTGTATGTAAGGTGTTTGGATTATTCAGTGCTCTTTATACCAAGAACAATTACAATTTGACGAAGGCTATATCATAGGGGCACCTGGGTGGCTCAGTTGGTTAGATGTCTGACTCTTGGTTTTCTTTCAGGTCACGATCTCACGGTTCGCGAGTTTGAGCCCCGTGCTGGACTCTTCACTGACAGCGTGGAGCCTGCTTGGGCTTTCTCTTTCTCTCCCTCAAAATAAATAAATAAATTTAAAAAATTAAAAAAGCAGCAGCAAGGTTAATAGCCAACAACTTCAATCTGCTTGATTCTCCAGAGAAATTTGTATCGTGACTCATTCACTGATGAAAAATAATGAAACAGATGATTTGGAGTCATGCTAGTTAGCATATTGGATTGTGAACACGCATCATCTGGCTTCATGGACACTCTTCTCCTCCCCTGACTTCCAAAAGCAGCTCCTCATGAGTTCCTCTAGGCAGAGTGTAAAGTCAGAATAAGACCACTCAACTGAACCTCTCAAGAGCAATTTTCCCTTCACTGCGCCTTCCAGAAAACATGGGTTTTCTCAGCATGTTAGGAAAACACAGACAACCAAGAATTAAGATACAGATTCCTAAAAACTGTTAGTTTACCACTGCTCAGAATTCAAAGAACTAGAAGGATAATTTACTTTTCAAATAAAAGGAATGATTTATACAAAGGAAACATGAAAGACTATATTGCATGGAAAATGATTGAGACAATGTTAGGACTCACTCTTGACCTGCCAGTCCAGCTGCACTGATGTCCCAGCTATTCTGGGACACACCTGGTCTGCCTGTCCTTTGGAGCTAGTGCACCTGGCTTGCCCCTTCCCGGACGCTTCTTCCACCAAATAATACCTTTTTCGGGTCACTTTCCTAGCCTTCTTCCTATCTTTGCTTACTTAAATGTTATCTTTAAAGAGGGAGGCCTTATTTAAAATTACTATCCTATTTAAATTACCGATCCATGGTTACTACATTTATTTATTTTATTTTTAATTTTTTAAAATGTTTATTTTTGAGACAGAGACAGAATGCGAGTGGGTTGGGGCAGAGAGAGAGGGAGACACAGAATCCGAAGCAGGCTCCAGGTTCCGAGTGGTCAACACAGAGCCCCATGCGGGGCTTGAACTCACAAGCTGTAAGATCATGACCTGAGCCAAACTTGGATACCCAACCGACTGAGCCACCCAGGCGCCCCCATGGTTACTACATTTAAATTATCACCCAGTTTAAAAGTGTAACCACAGCCTTTCACCCCTAGTAATTCCTGATCCTTGTGTTCGGCTTTATTTTTATTCACAGTCCATGGGACATCTCTGACTTTATTATCTGTTTGTTTGTTTGTTTTTTTTTGTCACTAGAATATATTTACATTAAGGTACAGATTTTTTCCTTTTTCTTTCTTCTCTGACACATTCACACCCTCCTCTTTCCCCACTGCCATAGCCCTGGCATCTAGAACAGTGCCTGGCAAATAGAAGGCATCAATATATATTTGTTGAAAGAAGAAATGAACGACTCCTACACGAGAACCTGATTGAGTAGGTATAGAATAATGTAGCATTAACTTAAATTTTTTTATTACTTTATTGAAATTAATATTTAAATTGTACAATATATTGGTTCTGGGCATGGAAGATATCCATGAAAACATAACCATTATCTACACACTGGACATTTCTACTACCCCCATATATTTCTCTGTTTTGCTATTCGCACTTTCCCTCTACTCGCTACCCCAGGCAAATACTGATTTGCTCTCTTTCACTATGGGATCACATAGTGTGTCCTCTTTTTTTCCTCTAGATTCTTTCACTAAGTATAATGATTTGAAGTTTATCCACTGTTGTATATATTTATGCTTTGTTTCTTTTTATTGTCAAGTTCTCTTCCAAAGTATGGATGTACTATGTTTTATATCACCTGTTAATGGACATTTGTGTTTAGTTCTTGGCTATCACAACCAAAGGTGCCATGAAAATTCAGATACACATTTCTTGTGGACAGAAGCTGTTGTTTCTCTTGGGTAAAACAAAAACAAAAAACAAAGAATGGAACAGCTAGGTCATATGGCAGGTGTATATTTGACTCTTAAAGAAACAGCCTGGTTTCCAAAGTGCTGGTCCCATTTTTGCATTCTCGCCTTTAGCACATGATTTTGTTTCTCCACATGCTCAATAAGGCCGGTGTTTGTATTTTAGCTGTTTTAGTGGGGGTTTGGTATTTATTTCTTAGAGGTTTTCATTGGCATTCCCCTGATAGGCAACGGATGAGGCATCTTTTCATACGTGTATTTGTAATTTGTCTATCTTGTTTTAAGAAGTGACTCTCTGAACATTTTTGTCCATATGTTTATTAGTTTGCCTTCTCATTGTTTTAAAAGTTCTTTATATATTCTGAATACAAATCCTATACATGTGAATATTTTCACCCATTCTGTAGGTTGCTTTTTAAAATTTGTTTAGTGGTGTCTTTCAAAGAGCACAATATTTGAATTTTAATATTCAATCATCAATTTTTTTCCTTTTATGGTTTGTGTTCTTTGTGTACTAAACACAAAGGTTGTAAAGTGTTGCAAAGAGACTGTTTTATGCTAGAAATTTTAGTTTAGTTTTACATTTAGGTATAGTGTCCATTTCATGTTAATTATACACTGTGAGAGATAAGAATTGATGCTAATTTTTTTTCACATATAAAACTTGCAGTAGGGGTGCCTGGGTGGCTCAATTAAGAGTCTGACTTTGGCTCAGGTCATGATCTCGCAGTTTGTGGGTTCGAGCCCCATGTAGGGCTCGGCGCTGATGGCTCAGAGCCTGGAGTCTGCTTCGGATTCTGTGTCTTCTCCTGTCTCTGCCCCTGTCACACTCTGTCTTTCTCTCTCTCAAAAATAAACAACAGCAACAAAAAAACCCACAACAACTTGCAGTATTTTCAATGCCGTTTAGAAGACTTTCCTGTCTCCTTTCTATAGCCTTGACAGCTTTGTCAAAAATCAATCACATAAAAAAAAATCACATAGATGGGTCTATTTATGGATATTCCTTTCCATCCATTTAGATATTTGTGTATGTTTTCACCAATAGCAAATCAAATATTAATATGTTTAATTTCAATTTCACTAATTTCAGCTTTGTAATCTGTGAACTTGTTAACTTTATTTACTAGTTCTAGTAGCTGTTTGGTAGATTCATTAAAGTTTTCTACATTAACAATTGTATGAACAATGGACATTTTACTTTTCCTTTCCAATTTGTATGCCTTTTCTTCCTTTTTCTTTTTCTTGACATATTCCAATGGCTAGGACTTAGAGTACAATGTTTAAGAAAAGTGGTGAGGGCAAGCATCTCAGTATTAGTCTTTCATCATTAGTTATATGAACTGAAGGCTTTTTTGTAAATGCTGTTTATCAGAAGGATAAAATTTCTTATTCCCAGTTTGCTGAGTTTTTATCATGAATGAGTGTTAAATTTTGTCAGATACTTTTCTTCACCTATTAAAATAATTATATAATTTTTCTTATTATGTGTATATGGTTACTTACATTGATTTTTTTTTAAATATTTTGGGAGAGAGAGACAGAATGAGCAGGGGGAGGGGCAGAGAGCAAGGGGGGCAGAGGATCCGAAGCTGGCTCTGTGCTGACAGCAGTGAGTTCAATGTGGAGCTTGAACTCACAAACTAAGAGATCATGACCTGAGCCAAAATCAGGAGCTCAACCAACTGAGCCACCCAGGTGTCACTCATTGACTTATTTTCAAATGATAAATCAACCTTGCATGCCTAGGATAAATACCAATTTTCTGTAATTCTACTTCAATTTTTAAACACTTATAAGTATATATTTTAATAATAACACAGCAATTAAATATGATTATCTAAATCTTTACTGAATCTTAAGATTTCCCACCCCCCCAAAAAATGGAAGGAAGCAAAAAAGGAGGAAGGGAGGAATTAAAATGATTATGACATTAGTTGAAGGAATTTTCAGTTCTTGATGGAATGGGTCCTTACATCAATATTGATGAGGATTCTATGATTACCTCAGGCTCAGAGGAGAGGTAAAGAAAGTAAAGAAATATGAAAGAATTTGAAAAGTGTGTTCTTAATTTTATAAAGTTACTATTTTTTCATATTCAGAATAAAATATTAGTAGATTACTTTTTCTCATTAATTTGGATCCAAGAAAAAATTAGCAGAAAAATTCAGGGAGTCATCTAAATACCTGTTCACTAGCAAAACCAATCCATTGATTATGGATTTTATTGTCATGAACAATCAAATAAAAATGGCTTAATTTAATTATGCATAATTATTTTATTTATTTTTTTTAAATGTTTTTGAGAGACAAAGAGGCAGAGCACAAGCAGGAGAGGGGCAGAGACGGAGGGAGACACAGAATCCAAAGCAGGCTCCAGGCTCTGAGCTGTCAGCACAGAGCTGGATGCGGGGCTCAGACTCAAGAACCATGGGATCATGACCTGAGCTGAAGTCAACACTTAATCTAACTGAGCCACCCAGGCACCCCTACTTATACATCATAATTTTAATGTAAAAAGAAATAAAAACAAAAAATAAACAAAATATGATATCAATTTCTTTATTGTAGACAATTATTCAAAAGATAGATGCATTACACCAATTATTTAAACGTTTCTCTTTGTTGTTGCTTGAACATTTCCTAACGGTAATTCGTAATGATATATGTAATCAAAGTGAAACTGTTTCTTTTCATTTCTACCTTCATATATTCACTTCAAGGTCCACTTCAGGCCTTCTTATCTAATGTATTAATTAGTATAATTATAAGCACAATTATTTAGGCTACAACTGAACTGGTATTTCTTTTCCTGTATTTCTCGTGTGATACTACTTTCAGATTAATACTTTTTATTCTCCATTGTAATTGTTTGTTTTATGGCTCAGAAATATTTATTCCAAAAACATTCCAAATGATAAAAGCTGAGACAGTAAAGATATAGGAAAAATCTATATATGACAAGTAAATGATACTGCTGATGCTATTAAAAAGATATTTTTGTATTGGAAGAATCCAGATCTTTTTATGCTGCTGAAACTCCTTGATCTTAGTCTCAGGAAATCCAAAGAACATTCCAAGGTGAACATGGAGGGCACATGAGCACCTCCTATCCGTATCACGTCCAGTGGTACTTTCCGTGTTCAAAGATGTTATGCTAAGTGAAATAAGTCCTCCAGAGAAAGGAGATACCATATGTTTTCACTCTTACGTGGATCCTGAGAAACTTAACAGAAGACCATGGGGGAGGGGGAGGGAAAAAAAAAAGGTTAGAGAGGGAGGGAGCCAAAACATAAGAGACTCTTAAAACTGAGAACAAACTGAGGGTTGATGGGGGGTGGGAGGGAGTGGAGGGTGGGTGATGGGTATTGAGGAGGGCACCTTTTGGGATGAGCACTGGGTGTTGTATGGAAACCAATTTGACAATAAATTTCATATTAAAAAAAAGAATAAATAAACAAAAAAGAAAACAAAAATGAGCGAGTGAGACCTACATTAAATCCAGCAGTGTCTTCCTATTTTTGTCTTTAGAATACATTATTCTAATGGGAATCATTCTGGTTGTTAGGTCTGTTCAATGGATCCATTCCAAAATCCCGCATTTATTAACATCCAGCTTGGTGATTGAGGTGTAAGAGGAAGCTAAGTGATCACCAGGTGAAAAGTGAACTCACACACTACACTGCAAATGCTTGAAGCAGAATTCATGATCCCAATCTCCCACAAATGTGCCTGAAAATACACTGCCAAAAAGTCTTCCATGTGGTATAAGGTCATGATAATAAATGTAAAATTAGAAGATTTTTAGCAAGTTGTTCTGAACTACGTTCTTACGAGGGTAGTCCAAGTAGGTGAAAGGCCAACTTATTGCAGGAAAATATTTACTTTATGAGTAAAGGTTCTTTCTGTCACTCACAGGATGGTGCAGATAGCCAACAAGGAAGCTGTTTCATTAAAGTAGCAAAAAGAAAAAGCATTTCTGTAGTGTGGGAGTATCTCAGACCATCAAGCGAGCAGGTAGAAGGAATACTGACAGCCAAATCAAGAGGTCCAAATCCTCGCTCCATTGTAGCAGCAGGGAAAATTACCGGACCTCACAGCATCCACCCCTGTGAGATGGTAATAATAGTATGACTTGCTTTTGAGGTCTTTTGGGTAGATTAAAGCAATTAATACAGGTAAAGTACTTAGAATTGTTCCTGGCATCGGAGCCGTGTCATAAATGCTATTAAATAACTACATCTGAAAAACCACCAAGCAATAAAAACATGATTCACGAAATGCACACATATAGTTACGCAACATTTCAAGGATTACAGTACGTCAATGAATTTATAAATGCGTCACTTAATCTCATTTGAATGTATTTTTAAATATTTCATAGATAATACTGATATTTCACATTCCACATTGAAAGGCTTGAAGCAGCTTTCCTGAGAAAATGTTTACAGTCGTACACCAGAGAGGATAATCAAAAGGCTTACAAGTAATTCACCCTTCAGCAGGGCTAAGTCTGCCCATTATTCATTTAGTTCAAGTGCCTTCTATCCTGTTAGCCCGTTTGCACTTCTACAAATTAGAGTCTGGTTTTCCTCATAGCAAGCACAAACTCACCTGTGATGAATGCCGGTATCAAAATGCAAGCACACTTTCACCAAGGCACTGGACATACGATGGATGGAGAATCTTCCCAGCTATAGACAGTAGCCACTGCTCCTCTTAACCCACAATACACGTATTTTTGTGAAGGTGTGAGCTGACGGCAGTGTGTTCCTATTCTTTCCCCCAAATATTTTCTTCGCTAATACAATGAATCTTATAAAGAAAATTAGGCACCAGGTCAGAGTCACAAACTACATTTCTTCATGCTTACTTGTGGGTTATCTCTCGCAACCAATTCTCAATCCCAGCTGAAGAACAATGGCTTCCAGAGGTGCGGTAAGATGCCGTGATTCTTAGCAATGGAGGGCTGCGTGGATTGGGGAATTAGCTAAAAAGAACCTACTTCTCCTGCCCATAATGCCATAGAGAATAACTCTCCTACTAACGATAGGTCAGGAGATGAATTTATAAATTCATGTTAGGATATTTCTTGTTATTCAAAGTTAACTTTAAAATATGTCATTTATTCACACACATGCACATACACTCTTCCATTTATATACATAAAAACCACTATCAGAAGGTTATAGTTGACAACCTTAAACCACTCCCTTCAGCAAAAATCTGCAAAAAATATTCAGATTCTTTTTGAAGTTTAAAGCAAAATTCATCTTCCATCAAATGCCCCAGGTCTCTTCACCCATTCAGTAAGTTTTGAAGGAAGAGTTCCTTGCCTTGAATATACATTTGTTTGATTTTCTGGAGTGTCCTCTTCCTGCAGAGCCGTTGACGTATAATAAATCCCATTGAATACTGCCGGTGAGCCATTTTAACTTGCACATTTAGTCTGTGTTTCAAGGAATAAACAAGACCCACATAGTGATCTTGCTTATTGAGATCTTCAGCTAGTCAGCTCATTTCTGGAGCCTGATCAACATCAGATAGGGCGTAGTGCCTTCAGTCTTCAATTCACTGTAGAAAAGATCAAATAATTATTGATAGAGAGCACATTAAACTTTAGCGATATAATTGGTGTATCACCACCATTTCCATCTCCACCACCGCTATACGACCAAGTCTGAACTAATTGCTTTAATCTAAGAGATCTGGTGGTTAATTGGTTGACTGACTAATTCCCCATGAGACATGATAGAATCACACTGTGGAAGCATCTAACTTATGTAAATTCAGCTAGTTGTAGAGGGACAAGAGTGAGGAAGAGTGAGGGGAAGTGAGAGAATTAGAGACTATATCTGCCATTCCATGCAGTGAAGGCATGCATTGGAGTGACCTGGAGACAGGAAACACGAATCAACCCTCCTGCCAGGATGTTTGAGTCCTGTGGGCTTCTCAAGTCTGAACTTCTCCCCTCACTGTGTGATTCCAGTATTTACAATATATATGTATGTATATATGTGTGTATACACACACACACACACACACACACACGTTTGTATGTGCATTTTGTTGTTGCTGTTTTTGTCTAAGAAGATGATCCTGAATCTCCAGCAAACACCCTTTCTGGTGTTCAAGAAACATCTATATGTTTTAATGCTCAAAGACACCACCTTGCTTTTTAATATTTACTGAGAGATACAGAATTATATTTTGTGGGTAATTAAAGAGATTTGCCTGGATTAATTTTTAAATGCATATGATTTTCCCCCTGAATAGCTACTTTTCTACTCCAATCTCTCCCTTGAGTTATAATTCCACTGTATATGGGTGAACCCAGAATTACCACATCATACTACCACTTACGTCCTCAAAGCAGCCAATTGGCCATATTTCATTTTGCAAACATGAGACCTACCAAGTCACAGAAAGAAAAGAAATCTTTAAAACTAAAATATGTTTAACAATGAATTTACTACAACTAAAGAATTGGCCATAGAAGTCATTCTTTCCAGCACATTCCCTCTGTACGGGCTAGAGTCTCTGCATTCAATCCTGGAGTAGTTACAATAAAAAGACAAGCAGTTGACCTCTCCTTCACTCCACTCTGTCTGCGTTCCCTACAGGGTCAAAAGAGCTGATGCCTCACCACCCCAAGGGGACTGGTATCTGGTAAGGGAACAAAAAAATCAATTGTCTTCCTTTTCCTTGGAAAGTCATACTTGCTCTTCTGTTCTGGACTCTTCATTTCTTCCCCCACTGAAGTGACTACTTCTCTCACTGCTTCTGAAATGTGGGTATTTCACTTCCTCCTGTAATATTTCTGGGGCTTAATTTCTTTTCTTTATTGGAAGTTTCAGGGCTACTGGCCAAAAAGTGGATAACTTCGCATCAGGGGGACTGACAATTTTAGAAGAATCTATTCAGAATGGCTTCATCTCATCTTCATTACATATATCATTAGCAAAGGGAAGCAAGGCTGCAGGGAGTTCTGCCAAGGGAGATGGACCCACCTGAATTCTTGGACTGATATTCATCACAGCGGGCCTGATTTTCTACCTCAGGCACTGAACAGAAGAGAGTTTCAGAAAACAGGCTTCTGCCCTAGAGGGATTAGACTGGGAAATTCAAAAGCTGCTAGAACAGGAAGTTTTTAATCACTTTTTAAATGATTCATGTAATTACAGACTATGTTTTCTTTTAAGTGATAATTTCATAGAGTATTATGGAAATAAGATTTGAGCCCAGAAGTCTTTTTTTTTTCTTTTTTTTACAACTTGTCACTTCAGATTCTGTCACCATTAGAAAGTGACTTTGATGGTTTCAACTATCGTTTTGATTGCTGTAGTGGGTCATTATCATTGCTTGATTCAGTCATTATTAGGTAGTTATTGAAGACTCTTGCCCTTAGCAATGCAGGAAATAAAGCGAAATACAAAGAACCATTCCTGCCTTCTTGACATTTACAATCTACCTGGTTTGAGATACAGTCATGGACATTTAAATAAATACAATTTATAATTAAGGTGTTCATCAATGCTACAGAAAACAGGAGTAACAGAAAACAAGGACAATAGGGAAGATGATGTGTACTGCTTGTAGAAAGAGTTGAAGCAGATACCTGGCTTGTTTTATGGCACAAAGCAAGAAAAGATATCTAAATTTATTCATTCATTTATTCAGTAAGTATTTATATGTTAGGCTTTGAGGATTCAATGCTGAACAAATAACACAGGTCCAGTTCTCAAGAACTGGGAAACAGACAATAAACAAGTGATTACATAAGTATTAATAGATTGGAATATTTCTCAAGTGGGATAGATGCCAACATTCATGAATGAATGTTCAACAAAGCTGTGACGGCAGATGGCAGTGGGGGAAGAAAAAACTTACCTTGTAGAGACACCCTTGGATACTGTTGTTCTAGGAGTTTCAGACCAAAGTGCCACCTTGGTTTTTAGTTCTTTATTCTAAAGTGAAAAAAAAAATGATTACATAGGTAGCACATTGATTAGCCACATGCTTAATACTTCTGATCAACCCACCACCTACATCACTCCTTGGCAGTAAGCTTGTTGTTTCAGTCACTCTATTAAAACACAGAATGTAGCCGGTTGAGAGTCACTATTATCTCTGAAATTACAAAAACATCTTGAAGAGTACATACTTTTCCAAGGGATTAAAATAGAGTATTCTACATTAGCCTCTGAAATTCAACAGCTGAACTATGTTTGATTTTACAGTTTCTTTTATGTAGAAAGAGTTGCAAAGAACTTCACAAAATAACTTTATTAAAGAACCTTGTTAAAGACACCCACAATATTTATTACATGTTTGTCTTTCTTGTGCAATTTCTTGATTATAAACTCCATGAAAATAAGCACCATCTGTTCTTTACCATATAGTTCATGGCATTTTCAGCCTCAATTTTCTCACTGAAGCCTCTGTTTCTTGATCTCTATACTAGTGGTAAATAATACATGTCTTGCCTACCATGTTGAAGTTGTTGGAAGAAAAATCTCATATGATCATAATATTTTAAATCTGGAAACGCTCTTATAATTCTGGGAGATAATGCAATGGCTGATAATAAGGAAGGCAACAGTTTAATTTCTCAGGTACAAATCCTAGCACAGCCACTTGATAGCTTTGTGACCTCACTTAGTTTGCCTAACCTCTCTGAGCCCAATGTCTTCATCTGTAAAGTGGAATCATCGTTTTTTTCTTCGCAGGTTCTGAAATGAGATATTCAATATGTACTGTGCCCAGTGTCTGGCACAGATTCTTAAGACTTAAGATTTTCTAGTCCAAGTACCATTTTTATAACTAAAAACTGAGGTCCAAAGAGCTTAAGTGCCCAACGTCTTGTTCCTGGCAGAACCAGGGTTCAAAGTCATGTCCTTTTGCTGCAGTGCTGCTGTCTCCTCTACAGCATAGTCACACCAAGCACATTCATTCAACAGATCTGGAAAATGAGACTTAAAACAGCAAAGCATCATGCTCATGGTTGTCAGTTGGCTGCACTGGCAAGCCAGAGGTGTTTAAAGGATACACCAGTATAGTAGGGTCTGGGACTGAAGGGTGGCTCAGTGGGAGGTTGACGGGGGTGCTATAGCTTTAAAAGAACAGTAATACACCAGCTCCAATACCTATTGGGAAACTAAGGAGTTAAAGTGTCATATTGAAGTTTAAAAGGTATTTCCTAAAAGTCCACCAGACGGTTTGGAGCAAGCCAACACGAAAATGCATGTTTTGGGGAAACATGTTAGAATTTTCATGGAAGCAAGAGGTTTAATAGTTATGCATGCCTAGCAAATGTCAAGACTTTTTCCAGGTGCTTTCCATATATCTATTCTTTGATAACTTTTATTCTTATGCATATTAAAGAAATAAGGCTGGCAAAACTCAAATTGTTTAGGTAACTTGTTTCTGATAACCCACACATTGTATATGCAGGACTCTGTTCAAATGTGCAAGCTTTATGCAATCCTGTATGACTCCAAATCCTATGCTCTTTTCCCTGAAAGGTGTTCTTTTTCTGTAACCAGAAGAATTAGCTCAGCCTCCTTATATTACAAATAAGTAAATGGTGAGCCCCAGGAGACACAGAGATTCAATGATTTCTGAAGGGATTTCAGGTCTGATAAACATGAAACAGAAGAAAGGAAACCGTCAGGAAATTAATCAATAATTAATCTGCATCCATCCACCTATCCATCCATCTATCCAATTAGTTTCTGCCATGTCTATGGCACCAACCCATGGGCAGAGGGAATGTGAAGACGCACAAGAAAGTATGGATCTTCCTTTCCAGTATACAGCATACACAACATGGTGGAAGTGATAAAACAAACATGTAAACATTAAAAAATAAAAAATAAAAAGTTCAGGAGATTCCCGAGGCAGTAGGTAATTAATCACTATGTAAAAGGTATAACAGAAATCAGTGAGCAGAATAATTTATGATATTTTCATACACAAGGAGATTTCAGCTGGACCTTGAAGACAAAATGAAATGGCCTAGGTGGAAAAGAAGGGAGAAAAAGGTTCTTAAAGTGTGATCTTGGGATCTCAGCAATATCAGCGTCACCTGAGAACTTACTAGAACTACCTACCCTCAATCTCCAATAAGACCTACAGAGAAACCCAGGGTAGCCAAGGAATGTGTTTTAAGAAGCTCACTTCTTAAAGTTTTAAGTGTTTATGTGTTTTAAGATGACTCTGCCGTCTGTTCAAGTTTGAGAACCACTGGACTAAAGTGCTGGTTTTCAGTGTTGGTTGTATATTGCAATTATCTGGAGAGATTTAAAAACTAATGAATCTAGAGTCTCATCCCAGAGATTCTGTTTAACTTTGTTGCAGTCTGGGTTCAAGACTTTTCAAGACTCCATAGGTAATTCTCATGTGCTGCTAAGATGAAGAAACTAAGATAAAAACATGGAGGCAAACCATAAGAAACTCTTACACAGAGAACAAACGGAGGGTTGCTGGAGGAGTGGTGGGTGGGGGGATGGGTTAGATGGGGAATGGGCATTAAGGAGGGTGCTTGTTGGGATGAGCACTGGGTGTTATATGTAAGTGATGAATCACTAAATTCTACTCCTGAAATCATTATTACGCTACATGTTAACTAACTTGGATTTCTTTTTTTTTTTTTTAACGTTTATTTTTATTTTTGAGACAGAGAGAGACAGAGCATGAATGGGGGAAGGGCAGAGAGAGAGGGAGACACAGAATCGGAAGCAGGCTCCAGGCTCTGAGCCATCAGCCCAGAGCCCGACGCGGGGCTCGAACTCATGGACCGCGAGATCGTGACCTGAGCTGAAGTCAGACGCTTAACCGACTGAGCCACCCAGGTGCCCCAACTAACTTGGATTTCAATAAAATTTAAAATAATTTTTAAAAAAGATGAAGAACGATTGAAGGAAAGCTGAGACAAGATGTGGATTTTGCCCCTTCATATCCCTCAGCATCTGTACTGCGTAATAACTAAAAAATGGAACAAAAGTCTTCACACACATTGATCATTCACTGTGACGTTTCAAGAGTCAAGCACTTAACTAAAGTCTCATGTAGGAAATGTACTTCAGGTTTAATAAACTGATAATAAAGATGTTCCTTGTATAATGGAGGTAAAGCTAATATACACTCCAAACAAGTGTAGGCACATATCATTGACCAAGTATGTTGCTGAGAAAAACTCCTCTCTATACAATACTCTGCAAGTTAGGAAGCAATTCAAATCACATCATGATGACAACAAATACTAAAATAATCCAGGCTGGACAATTATGTAGAGGCTACTGGGATTTTGTCCAAAACGAATTCCTAGTTTCTCAAGTTGCTGAGTACCAAACAGTACAAAAGCATAGGAGTTATCATATTAGACTGTCTTTATTTTCATTTATCTCAACTTCCATGCTGATTTATTTCATTGGCTAGATTTAGATAATTTTTGATTCATGGGCTTTCATAGTTTTTCCTTTAATTAGAACAGCCATATCCACGAGTTTTATTACATCGTTACTTTACAAAACTACAAATCAATGACCAGAATATGTCTGCTTTTTTATGACTCTATCCAAGGATAGTTTGACATGATTTTACAAGAGAGCCTAATTTTTTGCATACTTTCTACCAACACATTCTTGTTAAATTAAATGTTAGGGATGATGATGGTTATATAAAATAAGATAATCTTCAATGTTTAGAAAATGGTATAATTTCTGAAGACACATTTCCCTATCAGCAGGTCATTAGTGAGGAAGCTAAAAATGCATGAAATGCATGAAATGTGAGAGGAATGTCAGAGCTGAAGATTAAGATGATAAAGATATCATACAAAAGTAGAAAGAAAAATAATTTTGGTAGAGTTAAGCAGAAATTCTCCAGTGATATTAAAAAAAATTTTTAAACCTTAAAGCTTTTTAATATTTATTTATTTATTTTGAGAGAGAGACAGAGAGAGAGAGAGAGAGAGAGAGCGCAAGCAGAAAGGAGCAGAGAGACAGAGAGAGGGAGAGAGAGAATCCCATGCAGGCTCTGTCCTTTAAGCACAGAGCCCAACGAGGGGGCACAATCCCATGAACCATGAGATCATGACCTGAGCCGAAATCAAGAGTCTGATGCTTAACTTACTGAGCCACTCAGACACCCCAAAGATTGTTTTTTTAAAGAATAGAGTTATATGAGTGTATATATCTCCCTTGCAGAGAGGGGGGAAAAATACCCTGCTAGAACAGAAAGAATGTCATAGAAAAAAGTATTTGTTACCAAAAAAAGTATTTGTTACCATGACTCAAAAAACTGGAAAATGGAAATCATTTTAATATAGGAAATGTGACCATGACTAAAATAAATGTAAAAGGTCTGGCAAATTTAATGACTTCATTTCTAAACACATAATGTATGTACACACATATATTTCACACATTAATATAAGCACATGCACATACACACCCCCTGAGCACACACTTAATTTAATCACTCAGATAAACAGATTTTGTGGTGGTGATGGGGGGAGGGGAGCAGATGCTTCCAAGGCAAGAAGACTCCAATGCAGCAAAGTGATGTTGAACGAGTTTCTTAACTTCTCTGAATCTCAGTTTAACCAGTTATGAAATGTAGTAATAACTTTCTCCCAGAGTAGTTTTGAGGATTAAATAAAATGAAGCATGTAAGCATGCCTAAAAAGAGATGAATGCTTTTGGTATGGATGAGAAAACTATGCTGTCTGTGTGGTTTAGACTGGTGATGTGCTTACACAGGTTGTTCAAGCTCAGGTGACCACTTTTTATAAATGGAATCAATTCATCCTGTTACATAATGGATTCTAAAATAGGCAGCGGTCTTAAATTTGCAGTGAAAGCCAGCCTACCCCTGCGTATATCATCCCAGTTAAGAACTTCATAATAATCACTGACTAGGACCAGACCAGAAATAGGCTAACCATGGCTCAAGCACTCACTAAATTCAAGTACGTGGTCAAATATCACAGGTCCAGAGATGCTTTTCCTGATTCCCATCACTCTCTAACATATTGTCATATTCTACACTTTTCAGAACACTTATTCTCCCCAATTGTTTATTTACTTGTTTATGTGTTATTATCTGTATTTTCAAATAAAGTATAAGCTAGATGAGGTCAGGGACAGTCTGTTCTGTGCATTACCCATATACTCAACATTTGAAACATTTCCTGGTACATCATAAAGACACATAACTATTTGATGGATAAATTAAATTCATGTGGTTTGGACTTTATAAAGCTGAAGTGGTTACTGTAAAATTCCTTGCTGTGAAGGAAAAGATTTATCTACAGAAGATAATAAATTTTGAGAATATATAAAGGCATTCATCCAATAGTGCCATAGTTTGAAGCCTTTTTGTAAAAGAAAACATTAATATATAGTGGCTTGAATCAAGCTATCTACAGAGAATCTGAGACAGTATTGACAGGTGCTTTCACATCACTGCAAAGAGTCTGTGGCCAACCAAGAAGTTTCCACGAGGGGAACAAATCTGTTGCTTTCTCATATCATGCCAAGTGGCTAATCAGCAATTATTTGCTGAATTTTTGAGAAAATAGAAACATAGTACACTGGAAACAAATACATTGTTCTGGTAGTACCATTGATACCTTGATCCTGTGATGACCGCTGGCACTTCATTACGTCTGACCCAGAATCCAGAACCACAATGCAGTGAAAGCCCAGAGACAGGTAATCTCTCCAATTAAAATGTATTACCAAAGTGCAGTGAGTAAAGCAAGAGGGCACTGGAGCCAAAACAGGCAGATACACCATTGGAACAGATTTCCAACATGAAAGTTCAGTTTAGGATAAAAGGCATTTCAAATGCATGAAAAAAGCCCAGACTTCTCAGTAAAGTGAGACAACTAAAAAGTTAGATCCCTACCTCACACCAAACTTCATGAATTACATGTAAACTTGGATTTAAATGAGATTCCCAGTCCAAAATGGGAATCTGAAAACATGTGTTTATCATCTCCCCCTTCTTATATTTTATTAAAATAATAACAAATGATTTCTATGTATTAAAATCCCTTAGTAATAGAGAGGGGGGAAAAAGACTATCAGCAGATTGGAAATATGAGGACTGAAGGACTGTTGACTGCCAGAGCAGAGGCAGCTGCAGGTGGGCCTGTGGCCACTGAGGGAGATGACTGATCCTGCAGAAACCTAGAAGTCAGAGAACACATTATCAAAAACCTTAAAAATGGATATACTCTGAGTTACCAATTCCACTTCTAAAAATGTATCTTAAGGAAGGAAGTAAATATATAAATGATTAGTGATCTTTGTATAAAGATGTTGAATTCAGTGTTGTTCACAGAAGCAATACTGAGGGGTGCCTGGGTGGCTCCGTTGGTTAAGCGTCCGACTTCTGCTCAGGTCATGATTTCGCAGTTCATGAGTTCAAGCCCCACATCGGGCTCTGTGCTGACAGTTTGGAACCTGGAGACTGCTTCAGATTCTGTGTCTCCCTCTCTCTCTGCCCCTCCCTGCTCATGCTCTGTCTCTCTCTCTCTCTCAAAAATAAACATTAAAAAAATTCAAAACAAAACAAAACAAAACAACAACAAAAACCCCACAAATGTAATACTGAAAAACAATCTAAGGTCCAACAATAAGGAGTGAGTTAATTAAATTACTGTAGATCAATATAGTGGCCATTTAAAGATAATACAAATGAAATCTGTTTGGTAAGCATAGACTTCTTGATATATTGCTATATAGAGAAAAAGACTCCTTGGCATGGTCTCTTCCTACTTTTCCAATGTCATTCCATGCTATTACATACTACTCTCAGATTAGAAGCAATCACAATGGCTCCCTGTCCTTCTGCCTGACCTGCCCTACCACCCAGTTTTCCACTAAGCTCAGATTAAAACTCATTTTCTTAGAGAGCTTGCTCCCACCCACCAATCTAAATCTTCTATCCAGGTGTTCTCTCTCAGAATACCTTGTTCTATTCTGGCAGAATGCTTCCAAAATATTGCAAGTTACGTGTTCATTTATGTGTCTGTCTCCCTCTCTAGGCAGTAAAGTCCAGAGTGCAAGGCTCACTTATGTCTATTTTATTCAATATTGTTTTCCCTACCTTAGCATCTACATCATAGTAGCCACTCAATAGGTACTTATAGAATTAACTACAAGATTGATGATGTGAGCAAATGAGTGAAATGAATAAAAGCTTAAAAATACAATGAAATAGGGGCTCCTGGGTGGCTCAGTTGGTTACGTGTACGACTTCAGCTCGGATCATGATCTCACAGTTCATGAGTTGGAGCCCTGCATCAGGCTCTCTGCTGTCGGCACAGAGCCTGCTTCGGATCCTCTGTCCCCGTCTCTCCCCACCCCTCCCTGTCTACCTCTCTCTCTCTCGAAAATAAATAAACATTTAAAATAAATTAAATAAATTAAATAAATAAAAATACAGTGATATAGACATTATGCCATAAATAGTCTATATGTTTAATACCTATGCACACATATGTACCAGCTACATGAGTCCCATAGAAAAACAGATATACACAACTGTGCTGACTCATGGGTGGCAGGTTTGCATAATTTTCTTATTATATTTGGTTATCCATATTTCTTAATTTATATAGAAACGAATGACTATATATTAGTTACATACAAATCATAAAAGAAAAAATATTCCCTCAAGTAACATTTGCCAAAATGTTTGCCAAAAGTACACAAAGCTGTGAGGAAATACCCTTAGATACCTTTCTTGGGAGGAAGAGGCTCAAAGGAATATGAATCCCATCATCTGAGGCCCCTTGAAACTGACCAGCCGTTACTGGGCACCGGAGAGGAAACCAGTTTTGAGCCAATTATTCCAGAAAAATCGTCGCATTTTTCAACTGCACAGAGATGCAAGTATTTTTATCAACCAGTCACATGTAACCTAAAGAAGGTGAAAATCTAAGAAAAGCCCGAGGCTTCGAGGCCCCAACCTCCAGGACAGAGAGAACAGTGGTCCTCTGGGAAGGTCGACATGGCAAAACACGGCAATGGTTACAAAAGTTAAGATGTAAATGTATTTACGGCTCTTCACGTTATTGTGATTTGTTTGGGGAAAGCAGAAAGAACGCGATGGTGCGAGAAACGGTGTGGCAGTGTGGTGGGAGTATGGTGGTGCGGCTCTTCTCTGGGCTACCCTGTGGGGGGAGAAAAGCCCCCAGAGAGGAGAAGAAATCTAGTGGAAGTCAGAGCATCTCTGTATTCCTCGGGACAGGAGTGCATGGCAGGAAGTCGAAACACAGAAGAATGAAGTAGAAAAGCTGACCCGTCCAGGTGGTGAATGATGAGTCTCTGACAGAGAAGGAAGCGGTGGCTCTGAGCACCGGCGAGAGCCCAGGTGGACGCAGCTGTGGCATCTTGGGCACTCCAGCCACCCCTGTGTGGGCTTTGCTGCACTTGCTGGGAGGTGGGGCACGGCCGAGCCTGGGTCTGTAGCCAAAAGTCTATAAAGGGCCTCCCTAGTGAAGCGTAGATGAGTGGGCGGGAAGAAAAGCGTGTTTCTGATGGTAAATTATGAAGCGTTATGCTAGGGTTCAGGTTTCAAAACACTGAAAAATAAGAAAATTACAACAGGCTTCTTGAAGTGGGTGAGCCCTGATGCAAAGGGCGGAAGCCGCGATCGATGTGAAAGATAAATGAGGAGGAAAGAGAGGAGCACCTGGGTGGCTCAGTCAGTTAAGCGTCCGACGTTGGCTCAGGTCAAGATCCTGTGGTTTGTGAGTTCGAGCCCCACCTCAGGCTCTGCACTGACAGCCTGGAGCCCACTTTGGATTCTGCGTCTCCCTCTCTCTGCCCATTGCCTGCTCACACTCTGTTTCTCTCTCTCAAAAGTAAGTAAACATTAAAAAAAATTTAAAAAAGAGGAGAAAAAAGGACATCTCAGAGCAGGAAAGAGACAAAGATAAAAGACAGCAAAGCCAGCTACCTGGCTGGGTCTGAATTCACACAAGGTGGTCTTGACCAGGCTTCTAATTCACGTCCACATGTTATTTTGTATCTCCCCAATATAGCAAGCATTCTGGAATATTTGGGTGAGCTTTCCACAGTTATTTAATAGTATTTAATGTTATAAAATAATGTTTAATACTTTAATGTTATTAAGAGTACCTCTCCCACAAATCTAGAATTTCTTATGCACAGAAGACACACATCTACCCACACTCACAAAAAGACGCTCATATATACACACAGACACAAGTACACTCACACAGAGATACTCAGGCACAATGACACACACACCCGTGCACACACAGACTCACTGTGTCACAGTGGCACACGAGCACACACGACACATCCACACACAGGTTCATGGAGACACCGAGAACCCACACACACACTCACCCGCAATCAATCATACTGAAATATACATCACATTCCCTCCTTACCTGGGCTTCAAGTATGTTAACTTTTTCTTTCAGATTTTCAATCCTTTTATCTTGTTCTTTCAAATTAGTTTTTAATCCTTCCATCTAAGAATTAGGAAACACAATTGGAAGAATCTCGTCAGACAACAGGGAAGTTACTTAAGTCAGAAATTGCACAGGTTTTTAGGGTCAACTGGCGCCCATCAAGTTAAAAAATTAAATCCCAAAGCATTAGCGGGCTCAGCAGGTTGCAGGAAATAGCAGGGCACATTGGCACCTGGGGAGGAGAGCACGTGGCAGTCCTATTAAACACTGTCATCTTTGGAAAACCTGTTTAAACCGAATCCAGCGGCCACTCATCCTGTGGGAAGCAGCTTTGGCCATCACTGTCTCCACAGCATAACGTTTTCCTACTGAGGGTACAGAGGTGGGTGGCCGTCACGCAAGGCCACCGCCTGGCACGGGGAAGCTCCCCGAGGCAGAGATCTGGTCAGCCTGCGGCATCACGAGCTGAGCCTGCTTTGCTTGGGAAGAAAAGCATCTGCCAAGAAACAATGCGGAACTGGGGAGGTGGGGTATGAAGACCAGAACAGAGCAGGAAGAGAAGAAACCCAGGGGTTCTAAGGCCGATTCCGCCACTGTCATTTCTGTCACTGAACTACTCTGACCCTCAGTTTTCTCATCTGGAAAATGAGAATCTGGGATACCCTCTAAGTCCCTCCGGGCTCTCAAGTGCCATGACTCAATTCTCTGCGCTTTGGGTGAGGTCCTAGCCAAATGTTTTATTTGTGTTGGGGTGGTATGAGAGGTATTTGGAAGGATTCCTTTTGGAAATATTAGGTAGTAAAGAATGATGGAAGGTCTAATTTTAAGTCTAAAGCAGAGCCCTCAAACCAGATCAATAGATATCTTGAAATAAACTGGATGCGTACACAATCCACCGTCCATCTGGCTGCTACCGCAATTACCTCTTCTCTTTCACCTGCCAGGACGTTTCCAGAGAAGAATGGCCAGGCTACACCCCTGTCCCCACACACCTACTAAGTAAATTCGCTGTTTATGAGGTTATAAAAACACATCATCGTGTCCTCAGAAAGGGCTGAATCTTCTAACCTCCAAAATCGTCTAAAAAAACAGTGTACATTCTCCGGCTCAGAACCCCTTTTAAAAAATCATGGAAACAACTAAAGAGCAGTTAAACACAATTTCCCAAATATCTTCATTGAGAACACTACAGGTGTTGACATAGAGACAAAAGAAGGCATTGAACACAGGGTCATGCTGCCTGGGAATAAAAAGGAAATGTCAGCGGGGAGAAGAATCTCACTGCTTGTAAGGTCCAGACAAGCTGCCTGTATTCGGTCTTCACACTGTAAACATCCCGTCTACCAGAGAAACACACTTGATTAATCTGACCTCCTGGATGACGCTGCGCAGGTTCTGATGTTGGGAATGAATCACAAACTGCAGATGAGAGGTCTGCTCCTGGAGAAGGGCAATCTCCATTTGAAGATCGTGGCAACTGGAAATGCAAAAGGAAAAAGAAAGAGATTTGCTGAGGCATGGAGCAGCTCATTTTACAGCTCATTTTTAAGCTGCCAGACTGTCCTCACACACGACCCTGTTACTGGGCATCACGTGGGAAAGACGCTGGGGGCCCCATATGCCACACAAGACACTGAAGATAAAGAGCCACAAAGCGGTTTCTGATGAGCTCAGACACGAACTTGAATGAGAATATCCATTCATGTCAACTCCCTCCTGGCCATCTGTGACTTCCCTCCCTCCAGAAGGTAGTTGAGTCAACCTGTATTGAGCCAGATGAAGCACTCACATATCTAACCTGTCGTGCCTATGAGCACCCACAGATCTAGAACTCAGTGGGATGCACAGATAATTATGTAAGGATAGCAGGGCTAGAATATGGGGGGCCAGGAATGCAGACTTTATATACAATGAGAAACCAATTTCTAATGATACACAGTTGGTGTGTGTTGTGGATTGACTGTGTTTGTCTTTTATTATTATCATTATCATTATTACTATTATTATTTCGGCTTCCTACTTTGGGTATTCTACCACCTATAAATAGAGCATAAAAAAAGGAAATTAAATTCCAGCTAATATTTTGAGTCCACATCAACCATTGTGAAAAAAAAATGGATGATGTTTGAATTTAGATTATTCATACTTTTCCAAAACTCCATTTAGGTAACTGGAACTGATTATACAGCTTTTGACTTGCCAATATTTTCTTCTTGCCAATATTATTTTAGTTTTGAGGCAGCATGCATTGTGGCCAGGTCACCAAGCTTGGAAGCACTGTGACAGTCCATAGCAGATGGAATAATCCCTACTTTCATTACTTTACAGGAATATACTTAAAGAGGTAAGTGAATATGCTTGGGAAAATAAGCTTTTACACAGTAATATATTAATTTTTGTAGCTATTAAGGTTTTATAGTTAGTAGCCACCACCAATGAGATTGCAATTCTGATTTTTATAGCGTCTACAAACATTGCAAAGGTCATGGACATTCATGTGACACTACAGAACATATTCTCATTTGAAAAAAAAAGAGAGTTTCATTTTGTTTCACATCATGTACTAAAACATTGCTTCTCAAACTTAATATGCATTGGAGGATCTTGTTAAATCATGAGGGAATCTTGTTAAAATGCACATCTGATCCAGCAGGCTGGGGTCGGGCTTGGGATTCTGCTTTTTCAATAGGCTCCAGGTTGTTGCCAAGGAGTCTGCCTGCCCATGAACCACTGAGGTTGGCTCGCTATCTCCTACTGTATAATATACTCTCTCAAAGCCAAGTAACTTGCAGGCAACTTGTAATATTTAAGACAGTCTTTTCATTGTTCCCCTGTTTTGCTTTTGCATGAGAGAGCTTTAAAAATAGTTTGTTTCACTGTAGAAAAAATTAATTTCTATAAAACTACAGAAGTTCTTGCATAAGTACCAATATTATATAATGTTAGCCGTTACTCTGTACTTATCCTATGGAATTAAATAATATATGCTATAAAAATACCATGCAATTACACAAAATATATGTAAAATGTAGTTCATTATTGTTCACAGCATAAAAATTGGAACGCTAAATGTTCATCAACAGAAGACTAATAAAACAAATTATGCTAGATCCATGCCATTTTTATTTTACATATACATATATGTTACAGAGATAGGCCAATAGACTTGACTTATATCAAAGATGATTCTGCAGAATTTTATAAAAAGGATGGTCTTTTCAACAAACGAAGAGACAACTTCAGTTGTTCTGAGACAACTCTACATTCATATTAAAAAAAAAAAAAAGAAAATTAATCCCGACCTCACCTCATAAGAAAAAGAAATTCCATGTAGATTGTAAATAAGCTGGAGACCCCAAAGACTTTAGAATATAATATAGAAGAACACCTTCATGAATCTGCAATAGGCAAAGGTTTTTTAAAATAGCACTCAAGACAGTATTAGCCACAAAGTTAATTTTGACTAGACGAAAATGAAAATCTTCTAGTCATCAAATGAGAGGGTAGAGGATAGCCTCAGAATATTGAACTGAAATGACTAATAAAGGCATGTACTCGGGATCTATAAGGACCACATCTACCCATAAACAAGACAGATACCCCAGTAGAAAAATTAGAAAGGGACTTGAAGAGGCACTGCCCAAAAAAGAGGAGTTTAGGACATATGGGGCAGAGAAGGCAGACAAAGGTCTGCCCAACAGCTGGTGCTAAGACTCAAAACTGCTCCGGTGAAGAGGGAAAACAGAGAGAAGAAGAAGGAAGGAGGAGTCACTCAGGACGTCCTGGGAAATAGCGAGAAAGAACTCAGGATTCCTTACAGAGGCAGGCTGGCTTTGAATATTTATAAACTGTTCACAAACCCATAAGAAAATTAAAAAAAAATATATAAACTTGTAAAAATGTTGAAGACCAGTATTCAAAATGGTCTCATTGTGTCCTTCGATGACCCAGAACTCAGACCAAAGGGGAAAAAACAATGGTTTTAGAAGATGGGGCGGGGTGGACCTTACGCTCCTCAAAATATGAAGCTCAGGAAATTTCTCCACCTATTCCATGACGGTGTTACCATAGAAGTCACTGTAGATCAATAAAAACCTGAAAGAGGTCTCAAGTGGAAGAAAATATTTCTAGCAGCATTCTTGAAAACATAGGGCTTTCATTTCAGGCTTATCTGTATTAATACATAGAACAGGGACTAATATAAATCAGAGAAATTCTCTCTTAGGATTGTCCAAATATGTCCAAATATGAAACCTAGTCACCCACTTAAGGTCTTCAAGTGCGGGAATATACTGAAATCAGCTGCCATTTGAGCTCCCTTTAATCTCCGCTCTTTATCTTTCAGTGAAAGCACTCAACCTTAATAAAGAGGTACTAACGCAAAACAGCAGGAAGAAAATATTACAAAGGCCAGGTCTAGAAAAGGATACCAAGCCCTAACAAATATCTGATTCACGCTCTGCCTCCCAGTGTCTCAATATAAATATAAAGTAAACGCTGAAATTAAAATACCTTTGAAAAACTTACACTGGGAAGATGCAGGTGTATTTTTCCCTACTCTTCCCACTGAGTACAACCAAAAACACAAGACGACTCTGGAAGGTGGAGAAGAAGGCAGATCAGCTCAAGACCTGAGAATCCAAGGAACAACACAATGTTGAGTTCTTTGGGTTTTCTTTTTGCCTCATATATCCCAGACTCGGAGCTGAAAAAATCTGCAGCCTGGAAATGCCAATGGGAGCAGACAAAAAAATGCCCCATCAACAAGAGAGGAAAAGCTTGGCCTTATCCTTTTGAGGAGGGGAATTGGGAATCCTCTCTGCATTCAGAGCACCAATCCTATCTTTAACTTGCAGAAATGTAAAAATGAATGGCTTAGCCTTTAGTAATATGGTACCATTATAGCATAAGTACTTGGCGAGAAGCGAACCCTCAATCGTTTTGATGACCAATGTCTGCCAATCACTTGGCCAAAGGAAATTTAATTAATGGAGAATTGTCTCCAGTGTGTCCATTCATCAGGATACTTTAAAACCTATCTTAGGGTTAACTTACACCATCAGAGGGCAACATTATTCAACTGCATTGCCCTCTACTCCAAACTTACAATGGCTTTGACTGAATTGTTTTCTGACATCATGTTATTCTTTTGTAGAGGATTTTTCTGAGGTACAGCTCCTGTGTTTCTCAAAAGGATAACTCTAAAATGGACCTTTGTTATATCACAAGGCAGAGGGACAGGTTGGAAAACTGCCTTCTGCTCATAGACACACAGGGGAATTAGGAAACCAGTTCAAGGGAAAGTCTCCAGAGGTCTCCAGAAATGAAAGAAGGTCAAATATCCTCTATAGCAAAATGAGAACAGAATGCTCTAAGAATTCTAGAACCCAAGCTCCCTAGAGGCTGTGTAATCGCTTCATTTAGAAACTCTGCTCTCTCCCTAAAAAGCTAAGAATGGATTAAATTAAATAAGGTACCTGGGGTTATTCTATCTGTCAACAGCAAAACACAATACATGCGGTGGTTTATTAGTGATGGTAGTAGAAATATGGACTCAACCTTGTTTTTAATGAGATGCTTCTGCCAAATCTCTTAACTCTCATTAAAAGTAACTGTAAGGGTTAGCATAAGGTATTATAATTATATGTTCATATCCATATACAAAAAAACTGTCACTTTCTCCTGAATTATAAATACCTAAAAGTCATCTTCTTTAGAGATGCTTTTAAAAAATTTTTTTATTAAAAAAAGTTTTTTTAACATTTATTCATTTTAGAGAGAGAGCGAGCGAGCATAAGTGGGAGAGGGGCAGAGAGAGAGGGAGACACAGAATCTGAAGAAGGCTCCAGGTTCTGAGCTGTCAGCACATAGCTTGACGCGGGGCTCGAACCCACAAACTGCAAGATCACAACCCGAGCTGAATTGGGACGCTTAACAGACTAAGCTACCCAGGCACCTGAGATGCTTTTTAATATTAAAAATACCAAGTTAGAACATAATGAATCTTTTCATCAAAATGGCAGAAAGTCATGGCACCCGTCAAACCCATCCTGCCTAAGGAAAATTTAATCACCCATACCCCCCTGCTCAGAGGAGCTACCACAGGCTATTTTTGGGGTAAGGGAAGACCACCGGTAGGCCTGGGAGTTGGTGCCTGCCAAAAGGCCATTGGTTAGGGGCACCTGGGTGGCTCGGTCGGTTGAGCTTCCGACTTCCGCTCAGGTCATGATCTCACAGTTTGTGGGTTCAAGCCCTGCATCGGGCTCTGCGCTGACCGCTTGCTCAGAGCCTGGAGCCTGCTTCGGATTCTGTGTCTCCTTCTCTCTCTGCCCCTCCCCCACTCACGCTTTGTCTCACTCTTTCTCAAAAATAAATAAATGTAAAAAAAAATTTTTAAAAAGCCATTGGTTAGATGACAACACAGGGGATGGTTAACATGAGCGATCTGCCCAACAGGAAGTAGTATTAGGCCAGCAGACTCTTTCCTCTGCAATGTGAAAGGAAACTACAGAGAATATAAGCCAGCTGGAGAAAACCACTGAGAAAAGTTAATAAATCATACAGGAAAAACAAAGAGCGAGGAAGAATGAAACTGTAGAACACCCATGACTGAATAGGAGCAACAAAATAATCTGGTTTTTAAAAACACAGTTGGTGCTGATGTGTGGTCCTCCTGTCTTCCCAAGAGATGCATCTTCTTTATGGCCGTATCTATCCAATCTTCACCTGACAGAAATCCTCTTATTTGTGGTAGCTTAACCAAGTCTCTATTGCTTTAACCAAAAGCATCTGACACCTACTGATTTCACTTTCTTGTCATTTAGCATAGTGAATACCTCTACACACAGACAAGTAATAAGGAAGATAAATATTTGTGATGCCTACACTCTATGAAAATTGCATGAGCTTGGATGTTCAAACACCTCTCTAGAAACACAAAACATCCATTTCCCTCAAGATATTTCTAAAACCTCCCTAAGAGCTTTCTGAGAATTCCTTATAACACCTGCTCATATATAATAGAACAGAAAGAATAGCTCAGTTTGGTTTTCAAAATGGCTACACTTTGGGCTCAAAGGCTGACAAAAACCCTATTGTCAATAAAAATCATCTTTAAAGAAAAAATATCAAACTCAGGTTGTCTGAACTCTTAACAGAAAGCACACAGTACCAGCCAGCAGTCCTGCTACACGGAAAAACTCTCGCAGAAAAAAAAAAAAAAGATACTCCACAGATTTACTTAGAATTATGAGTATATGTAATTCTGAAGACCTATGGATGTCTTCCACAGTATTTCCTTCATTCTCTACGAGATGCACAGTGCTGTACTTCACTCTCTTAGAAAGTCCCCTGCTGGGGCTCTATGCCTGTACACAAAGAATATGTGTAAATTAGTATTAGCGGTATTCCAGTATGTTCTGAATACGTATGTGCAATTGCCAGGGTCAGCCCAGATCTGGACTTCGGCATATGTGGTCCAATAAGTGGATATGAGCCAGACAGAAGGCAGAAGTTTATGAAAGATGAGAAGAGAAAGACAGTTAATTGGAAAGGAAAGAGAAAGAGAAAAAAAAAAACAACAAACCAAAGACTGAGAGAAAGAGAGAGATCTTTGAGTATATATTATTTTTTTAAAAATTTTTTTAATGCTTATTTATTTTTGAGACAGAGAGAGACACAGCATGAGCAGGGAAGGGGCAGAGAGAGAGGGAGACACAGAATGTGAAGCAGGCTCCAGGCTCTGAGCTGTCAGCACAGAGCCCGACGCGGGGCTCGAACTCACGAGCTGTGAGATCATGACCTGAGCCGAAGTCGGACGCTTAACCGACTGAGCCACCCAGGCGCCCCTTGAGTATATATTATTGAATAAATGAGAATAAAACTTTGTACATTCTGAGGTTCATAAAAATGCCTGCTATCCTAAGAAGCAACAGGTCCAGATGGGTGAAATAAGACCTTGAAATAGACTTGACTTTGAACATTATATTAGAACATATAACGACAGTGGCAGGTTTAGAATTAGAAGGGAAGGGAAGGGAGGGGAGGGGAGGGAAGGGAGGGGAGGGGAGGGGAGGGATGGGAAGGGAAGGGAAGGGAAGGGAAGGGAAGGGAAGGGAAAAAGTGTGAGGAAATTTTGTAGGTAATCAGTTATCACATACATGATGTTCCAGAGGATTTTTTTAACAGCAGTGAAATAATGCAGCAGCTGGGTGATATCCATGCTCCACGTCACCCCTATACTAAGGGCTGTACCCTGTAACAGCTTGTGAATTAGGGGTATTTGTAAGTCAGTCCAAAGAACTGAGAATACCTTCAGAGTAGTTCCTTCATTCTCTACAAAGCTGGGGAGCACCACAAAAGAGTCTTACAATTCCACTTGTAGGCTAGCCTGCTTGATGCTGGCTATAGCAGAGACCCACTGACAAAATCAGAAGCATCAGGGGGAATGAAAGCCTCAACAGCAGCCTCTTTAACACCCAGGGTAAACAGGGAGGGAACAGGCTCTTTCATTCTTCAGAAGGATTAACCCTGCACCAGTCTCCCTGGACCTCCAGGGAACCCTGCTGCTGATTCCCCAGGGTGGGGGGGCACGTGGCTGTTAATATTAAGCAATCTCCCTTCATCCTGCGTTTTCAGTCTTCCTGTCTCCTTAGAAGGTGGGAGCCTTCTGTACACTGGCCAGTGGACCAGCAGAGGAGAAAGGGATCAGGAACTGCTTTAATAGGAGGCAGATTTGCAAACCTTTTAGCATATGTAGCGTTGGATTGGAGTTGTAGCAGCTTGTTTTCCAAAGACAGTTTTTTTTCTAGCAGTGTTCTCTTTTCCTACGAGAAAATAAGATACAATTTTATTTCTCTGTGTGTGTGTGTATGTGTGTGTGTGTGTGTGTGTGTGTGTGTGTGTGTGTTTGCTAAGTCATTCTTGCAAACTGTTCACAAAAGATGCTTCTTATACTATTAGAAATATGTTTTGAGCTACAGAGTCAATTTCAGCTGTTACAACCCACCCCAGGGAGACCTGGCCAGACATTTTCCTGTGTGGTTTCCAAGTAGCTCGGTGACAGGTCAAGACAGGTTGTCTTTACTCTCCTCACTTGCCTGGAGACTTTTTGCTCCTCTTCCAGTCCATAACCGAAGTGTACCCAGCTCAAACTCCTGCCCCCCTCCAGCCCATCCCGAGTGCAAACTGCCAGCTCGTCTCTCTCTTGGCATTGGCTCTCCCTCTGTTCCACCTGCTTCTCCTACGTGAGACTGAGTGGTTGGTATCCAAGGACACTACTGACCTTATCTTCATAGCCCTACCTGCTCACAGGGCATCTGTCAGAAGGTAGAAAAGTAGCAAATGAATTTTTAGTGAAGGATCAAGGCCACAAGTGATAAAGTCACTTTCTAGTTAGAATATAAGAGAAATGTTGACATTGAGAAAGAAAAATGTAAAGAAATACCTTAATGCTACTGTTAAACCAAACTCTTTCCACTCAAAAGGAATATAACAAGTCCATGAGAAATCAAACTGGGACGGTTGTGTTCTTTTTTATATTGAACGGTAAGAGATTGGTTGACACTTTACAAGGCTGTTTAAAACCATTCTGGCTGCAATATTTACACGGGTAAAATACAAGGCAATGTTGTAGAGCAAAAATGCAAGTATCTTGTTGGACACAGACTGACCTAGTTACACTGTGACTATGTAATTTTTGCCAAGGCTTTAACCTTTCTGGGCCTGATCTCTGCGAGATTTTCCTGATCTCTGGAGAATTTCCCTGCGTTTATGACTTCATCGTTTATGATTCGATTAGAGCCCCGACTCTGTGAAGTTGCACGTTCATTTGTAGATTTCTGCCTGGTAGAAAAGAGAAGCCCACAGGTTATGGTTTAATTGCCTCAAAGCATATTAACCAGCCTTGTGTCTAACCTAGTCATCGATTCTATATTCCTTTTTTCAAAATGCCTTTTAATAGCCAGTTTCTCAAAATCTTTTAAACCAGCTTTACCATTTTATTGGTTCCTTATTAATGAATAAGTTGAGCAAAACATCTGACATATATTCATTTTATATTTGTTTGAGTCATGTTTCTTTTTTTTTCAGTCATGACTCTTTGAACTTCCCTGAAATTGGGATAATACTACCTATATTGAAATGTTGAGATAATTGGAGATATTATATGTGAAAGGTCCACATGCTTCTCGGACATATGTTATGACCTCAGTTTATAATCTGAAGGTGCCAAACACTTAATATCTTATGTGCTATTATTTTTAAAATTTGCATTAACTTTTTTGGATTTTTCCTGTAGCATTCCTGCCACATATGGAAATTTCCCTTGTGTCACCTAGTTGTGTTCAAATTATTTTTGAGGGATCACAAATATGCCTCATAATCTTATTGGGATACTTGGATCATTAAAGAAACACATCACTGATAATATATTTTGATTTTGTAGGGAGGAAAATGGTGTTTAACAAACATCCTAAAGGACTTAACTCTCAATGGATCTTCATAACCAGAGTTCAAGCAGACAAGACAACTGGACAACTAAATGTTCTGCAGTGGCCAATGCTGCAGCATGTAGTTTGGGCTCTTAATGCTTCCTCTCTAACAACACAGAAAATCATACCGCACTGGTTAGCACTTTTTCTCAGAGTGTCCTCTGGAAAAGGAAAGGAGTTCACAGCGCCACCCAGTGGACAATCCACTCTTCTCAAAAAAACGGTACCTCTTGGGAGCTCAAGAGTTCCCTCGTCCTATTGATCAAAGTGGAGTAGACACCAATTTAAATAATTGCCATATGTTAACATCTAAATGATTTAGGAACCGCGTATATCATTTTTATCTGACGCCAGAGAAGACGGGGGCATAATGGAAAGCATTTTGAACTGGTAACTGGAGGACAGTGGAAATCGTTCCTTGCTCCCACTGTCCTC
Source organism: Panthera uncia (assembly GCF_023721935.1). NCBI lineage: Eukaryota > Metazoa > Chordata > Mammalia > Carnivora > Felidae > Panthera > Panthera uncia. Next base: position 20,213,927 of record NW_026057586.1, on the reverse strand, counting down.
GTTTATAAAATGGTGATGAGGAACTAGGTGGTCTCAAAAGCACCTTTGAGCTCTAAAATTCTAATAGAGCTAAATCAATGACACTGGAAAACAAATATGATGCAACAGAATTGCACTGCTAGCAAAAGGAACATATGCCATATTAAAATGTTCTTATTGGGCGTTTTTGCTGGCTTATCACTATGTTTATGGAATTCATTCTCACTGCATTCCTGATTAAAGTGGGGCAGATGGTGAAGGTTTTAAGTAATGTGTTCATTACCAGCCCTCATACCACTAATGGCTACTTACTGGAGCAGTGGCTTGTTCAAGTGAGTAGAAAATGAATCCTTCTCCAGGGGCCACCCACTACCAGGGCAATATTTATCAACCTTTGTTGGGGGTGTTCACTTTTAATTTTCATTTCCTTTTTCTTTTCGAACTCATGTCTTTTCCCTATTAACACAAAAGTCTAGAGTTCCGTCCCCTCTCATTCTGATACCATCCCCCCCCCCCCCGAGGAACCCTTCATCACAGTCTGTTTTCTCAGTAACCTTAAATCAAGAAGATGGTGCCAAGCTTTGTTTCTTATAGTTTTATTTATTCACTTGTTTGTTTTACAAATATAACACACCTTGAAACTAAAAATATTTTTTAAAAACTCCTGCACATTGCCCTTCTGCTCCATCCCCAACTATCTCTATCTCTCTGAGATTCCAATAGGCTCCACTCTAGGAAATCACTGAACTAGAATATTCTAGAAGGCTACTGCATGACCATGAACCATGGGCATCCTGTCCACTTACTCTGTCACAGAGCACCTAGAGACAGACCACCATTATGGTTCGATATCAAGATAAATGCTAGACTATCACTTCTCAAAAATGCCTGCCAGTATCTAAGCTAATCAACTTTATTCTGGAGTACATTCCCCTACCTTCAATAGGGGTTTCTGCCTCCCTGGGGACCCCTAGGAGAATGAATGAAGAGAGATGTGGGAAGTTCCTTGAGTCCCGCACAACACAGATGTACTACACTGCAATCTCTACAAAGAGACTATGTCTGGTTCATTCACAAATAGATATCCAGCCTCAAGCTCTGACTGTTACATGTTAAGTCTTCATATGTTTGCTGAATAAACAGTCAAGTGAATATAACCCAGAATTCTGAGATGAACTCACATCCAGTACAGATTTCACGGGGTTTTCTGGAATTATATTCTGCTGTTCTTTTGTTAATTTTCTGAGACTGACAGCTGGCCACTACACCTGACCCAGTGTTACTGGGTATGAGGTGATCACAAGTCCAAATTTAAATGAAAGCTGGTTAATCAGCTCTGTTTGCATTCCAGAATTGTCTTCCTTTCCTAAGTGCAAACATTCTTTGTGATTAGTTTGCTGAACTATTTATTACAGGATAAATATTCTAACGCTACAAAGTATTCATCCAAATGTTAGTTTGTTCAAAATATCATAACTATAAACTGTCACACTGCCTGCAAACCAGCTGCTTGAGGACATTCTAGCCCAATGTATCTGGCTACGGTAAAACATTCCATAACCCACCCCACAACACAGATGAGCTACGTATTAGTATTACCAGATTCAGTTAAATTTGGATTTATTCAATTTTTTGTGATTGCCTCACAGGAACTCACAAGTTCAACCAAACTCAGTGTTATAAATTAAATTCTTGGGAAATACGTAGAAAAATTAATCAAATTTCCTTTGGCCAGACACCTGAATATTGAAATGTGATTCTTTTGAAGTGACATTTCAAAAGTGACATCAACTCAAGCAGACATAAAACAGAACAAGGCTGAGAAGAGAAGAGGCAAACCAGGGAATCATTATAATAAATATAAAACTTTATTGGGCAATATTTACCAGAAGTCAAAGTCTATATTCTTTTTTTTTTTTTTTTTTGAGATTTTATTTTTAAGTAATCTCTACACCCAGTGTGGGGCTCGAACTTACAACCTCAAGATCAAGAGTTGCACGCCCTACCAACTGAGCCATCCAGGCGCCCCCAAAACCTATATTCTTATCTACCCCAAATTCAGTTTCAGGAAGCACAATTTTCTATTGGTTTGTTTTGCTACTAAAAACCCAGTATTCCTTGGTTTGTATTCTAAATTCTAAGGAATGCATAATTAAGTTTATGTGCTCACCTTTTGTATATATTTAGAGTGCCAGCTACTCACAGGCATACTGCATAAAATTTTTAATAATTTTTGTTCTGTCACTACTCTTCCCTAAGTTGTCTCTTATGGAAGTTCCAATTTCTACAGAATGTCTTTTCTTTTTTCTTTTCTTTTCTTTTCTTTTCTTTTGAGAGAGAGGGAGCATGGGAGAGAGACAGCAGAGAGGGAGACAGAGGATCTGAAGTGGGCTCTGCCTTAACAGCAGAGAGCCAGATGTGGAGCTAGAACTCACGAACCAAACCCTCGAGATCACAACCTCAGTGGAAGTCAGATGCTTAACCGGCTGAGCCAGTCAGGAGCCCCAGAATGTCTTTTCTTAATGTGAATTCTATCTGTCCTAATACAGCCATAGAATTTTACAATCCTAAAGTGAACTCAGATGGCCAAAAAATGGATACTTCACTGAGTCTAATACATAGAATTAGCCTATAGCGATCCTCTGTATTATTACTAGGAATAGGCGGACTTTGCGGTCATTTCCATTGCTTCCATTCCCAGCCTCGCCTGCTTCCCCTGTCTAAGCCATACATACACTCAAGAGAGAAAGTAACAGTGATATGAGCAGTATCTGTAGAGGTCAATCCGTGACAGTACAGATCATAGTAAGTGTGTAAGGGGAAAAACCAACATTATTGGGTACTTTCTAAAGTCTCAGTAGTGGCAAAGCGTACTTTCACCTAATGTCTTACTTATTTTAGTGTTATTTTCTTACATTCTCTCCCCAGCCCTGTCAGGAAGAATCCCTTTAATTCTCCATGGGCTTACCTTTTCCATCCTCTGTACAAGGTTCTCCAACTCTGTGATTTGATTATGTTTTTCTTCAAGCTTTTCAGCAACTTGATTCAGATTTTCAACATGTTGTTTCAGTTGTTGTTCCTTTTCAAGTTTGTTAACCTTTGGTCAGAAAAACAACTGTCAAATGATTGTTTTTATTAAATTTATACAGATATTATCTCCCTGTATAATTTTGAGTAGCCCCCAAAATTTAATAATGCACACGTGATTCAAATTAGTGTTTTGAATTTAGTGTTTTCCTTCCAAATAAACCTGATGGGCTACAACAACACTAAACCAATGTAGACTTAATAATATACTAGAATGTTTACATTTGTTACCATAAAGCATGCTACCAGAACTGGTATAAAAAAGAGAGATACTAATGTAAGAAAAGTGAAATTTTTGACTTTTCCTCAATGAAACTTATCTACAACAAAAATAAATCTTACAGGGGCATCTGGGTGGCTCAGTCAGTTGAGCATCCGACTCTTGGTTTTTTGGCTCAGGTCATGATCTCATAGTTCGTGGATTCGAGCCCTGTGTCGGGCTCTGTGTCGGGCAATGCAGAGCCTGCTTGGAATTCTGTCTCTCTCCCCCCTCTCTGCCTGTCTCCTGCTCGTGCTCTCTCTCAAAATAAATAAGTAAACTTAAAAAAATCATGTATGTTCAAGTAAAAAATGTTTTATTTTTAATCAGAAAGTGTCATAAAAGCAGAACAGTGATTCCCCACTGTGTTGGGGGTTATTCCCCAGGCTGACAGCAGGGGTTATGTTAGAGATCATAGATGTGAAGGCTTCATCTGGCTCACTTGCCAGTGTCTCAGCTGACTCCTACAGACATGCACACACACACACACACACACACACACACAGAGTCACTGTTTGTTCC